>NC_083328.1:73168790-73421794 GCF_963455315.2 Globicephala melas
GCTGAGTATATCCTTATGATGATGTTTAAATTGCTCCTCTGTATTTTTTTAATAAATTGGTGGTTGGCTCTCAAGGTTTGATCAGATTAAGGTTCAGTTATTTTGGGCAAATGCATTAGTTATCTATTGCTGTGTAACAAATAATCCCAAGATTTAGCAGTTGAAAACAGCATTTATTATCTTCCACGGTTTCTGAAGATTAGTAGTCTGAGAGTGGCTTAGCTGAGTGGTTCTGGTGTAAGGTCTCTCATGGATTGCAGTGAAGCTGTCACCCTGGGCTGCAGACTTCTGAAGGTTTGACTGGGGCTGGAAGATTGGCTTTCAAGGTGGCTTACTCCCGTGGCTATTGTAGGAGGTCTCAGTTTTTTGCCTGAGTATCCTCAAGGCACTCTGCCAGAGTAAGTGATCAGAGAGAGAGGGAGATAGGGAGGAAAAAAGCTGCAATGCCTTTTATGATCCCAGAAGTGACGTACTGTCATTTCTGCTATATTCTTTTGGTCCTACAGACAAACCCTGGTACTATGTGGGAGGGGACTACTTAAGGATATGAATTTTAGGAGATGGGCATCACTGGGGACCATCTTGGAGACTGGCAGCTGCAGTGAGAGACTACTTCTGATGTGGTGGTGTTTATCAGGGGACACATGATGTTTGCTTCTCTCTCACTTTGTGATACTTGATGTTATTGATCGGTACCCTTCATTAGGGGTACCGATCAATAACAATAACCCCTAATCTATTAGGAGTAGCAAATGCTGATACTCTAGCATACCCTTTTCATTTAACAGCTGTAATATTTCTATAGACTACTTGTAGTCAACTATTTGGTCACCCGGTGTGGGTACAATTCACATAGGAAGGCAGAATGTTCGGCTCATTTTCTTTATTTCCTAGTTTTTAAAATAACCAATTGGTTTCCTAGCATTCTCTAATGGTGAAAAACATTGTTTCTCAAACTTAAAAAATTTTTTTTTTTTACTTTGAAATAACTTAGATTGACAGAAATGTTGCAGAAATACTAGAGTGTTCTGTATACTCCTCATCCAGGTTCCCTTAATGTTAACTGCTTAACCATGGTATAGTGATCAAAATTAAGAAGTTAACATTGGTATAGTACTGCTAACTAAATAGCAGATATTACTACATTTTCCACCATTGTCTTTTTTTTTGGTTCCAGGATCCAGTCCTACTCTCATCTCCATTAAAATTTCTCCTCTTTGCTTTTTTTGGTTTTATTTTTCAATTAAAAAAAATTTGAATCGGGTATGAAGTGTGAGAGAATATATCTTGTCTTTTATGTAATATTTTGTCTTGTTTGTTTTAGGTTAAAAATATTTAACATTTGTACTTTTGTTCTAGCTATTGCCTGTATATTAACTTTCCTGTAATACACTTAGTTCCTCCTTGTTCTTTTTTGGTTTTTGTGTGTTGCTGTCTTTCTTTGAGTACTACTGAAGTTACCTAGTAATCTCCTTTCTCTTCCCCAGCATTTGATTAAAACTATTATTCTTTTACTTTCAATTAATATCTGTAAGGCATTCAGCAAGCTTATTCTAATTTTTCTCTTATTTTCCCCTCACTTTTGGACAATTATGTTGTCTACATTATCAAAGCATACAGCTGTTATAACTATCTTATAACATCATTCGGTTTTTAATAAGTAAATATGTATTTAATACCCACCACTATTTTTATGCTGATCTGGACTTTCCAGTCATTTGGGTTGTCTAACATTCATTCTCTAATAAATTCCACAGGAAGAGTTTACGGAAACGGTATTGCTTGAGTTCTACTGTTTAAAAGTTTGTCTGCAGCTCTACTACTTGAAAGCTGGTTTGGCTGTTTGTAAAATTCTTTCTAGAGTGTCTGTGATTCCATTGTCTTCTGGCATAGAGCATTGCTGTCACAGTCTGAGGTCAATCTGATTTTCTTTTTAGGTGACTTAGCTTTTTTGTCTTTGCCTGAATGTCCAAAGGGTTTTTTTCATGGTAGTCTTATGTATTGGTATTGGCCATTCTGACTCATTTTTCTCCAAGCAAGTAGTAAGTTCTTTCAATATGTAGTTTTAAGGCCCTCCTCTCCCCCTTCCCCTTTTTCTCTCAACATCAGGACAGTTTTCTTGACTTGGAGGGTTTGTTCGCCTTTTGTTTTTGTTGTTCTGTTGCCTTGGTTTTCTTCTTCGGGACATATTCCATACATAGTTGGATCTTTGTATGCTGTTTATGTGAGATAAACCTCTCTTCTCTTTGTAGACTTGTATATCCACCCGTTTTCTCAATGTTCCCATTTGGATTTCTGATGAAACCTTAAAGTAAGCATGTCTAAAACTGAACTTGTGACCTTCTCTTCGAAATTTCCTTTAAGAAACCTTCCACGTTTTTTGGCCCAGGCCAAGAAACTGGGCTCCTTTTTCTCACATCTCTATATCTCTCTCTTTAAGATGTATCTAGAATCTGATCAAATCTTAATACTTCCACTGAGTCTACTGTTGTATTACTGTAGTGACATCCTAATGTCACTCCTTACTGTCTTTTAATAACATAACAGTTGGAGGACTCTTAAAATCCTAAGCCATTTGACATTCATCTCCTCAATCTGCAGAGGTTTCCCCATTTCACTCAGTAAGAAAGAAAGTCCTTACTTAGTGTATGAGGCCCTGTGTGATTTGCTCCTGATACATCTCTGGTTTCACCTTTCGTTCCTCTTTCTGTCTTCCTCACTCTTGATCCAGATAAAGAACATCTTTATCTGATGTGGGCACACTCCTGCCTTTGGGCGTGCCCTCTGCGTGGAGTGCTTTTTTCACTGTATATCTGTTTGACTTAACTTCCTTATCTCTTTATGTCTCAAATCTCACCCTCTTAGTAAGGCCCATTCTTACCACCCTATTTAATACTGCAACCTTGCCCCTCATAGTGCTAATCCTCTAACATACCATATAATTTACTTATTTATTGTGCTTAATGGTGTTTTTCCCTGATAAAATATAAGCTCCACAAGGACAGGGATCTTAGTCTCTTTTTTTTTTTGTGATACGCAGGCCTCTCACTGTTGTGGCCTCTCCCGTTGTGGAGCACAGGCTCTGGACGCGCAGGCTCAGCGGCCATGGCTCACGGGCCCAGCCGCTCCGCGGCACGTGGGATCCTCCCGGACCGGGGCACAAACCCGCGTCCCCTGCATCGGCAGGCGGACTCTCAACCACTGCGCCACCAGGGAAGCTCAGATCTTAGTCTCTTGCTCATTGATATATCTCAAAAATTTAGATAAGTGCCTGGCATTATTTTAGACATTCATTATTCAATTGTTGAGTGAATAAATATGCCCTATATTTCCTTGAAAGGATGTTCTTCTCAAACTATTCTCCCATCCCTATCTGTGGCATGGTGGTTTTCTGGGGCATAGCCTATCTTTCATCTTCAAACTCCATGGGACTACATTAAGGAAGTCAGTGGTCTCTGTTGGTTTCATTTTAGTTCCTGGTGTATTTAGTCTGGAACTGGTTCTAGATATCCAGTCAGGATGGAAGTTTACGCTGAAATTGGTTAAAGATAGGGCAGTCTGTTAATTTGAAGAATCTGCGAGCAGTAGTTATCATATGTTATCATATGTACAGGGGAATTTCTTTTTTATTGTCTTAGTCTGCCAGCACAATAATAAAAGATTAGTATCTTTTACTAAATTTTCAATGGCAGTTTGAGGAAAGGGTTGGTAGGTATACGCATTCATTAACATTCATTGAAAATTGCTTTATTATAAAGTACACATGTATATTATGTCTTCCCAATGTTTCTGTAATTTTGTTTCATCAAATTAAGAGTTGCAGTAGTCCAGAAAACATTGTATCATGACAGTTTATTGAGTAGTCTCCCCAAGAAAGGATACTCTATTCTATACACTGCTATCAGGTACAAGATGTGGGATATAGCAGTGAGGTCTTCAGTTGGAGAACATGATAAAATCAATTAGTGTTTTAAAGGGTCTCAAAAAAATGCAATTTAGTGCGGTTTTAAAAAACATTAGTTATTATTGAAAACATTTGTTAAGTATTCCTTTTCTCTATTTGGATTGGATATAATGTATAAAAAATTCAAAGGCGTTATAAAAGTGTTTCTTATTACAAAGTTAATACATGTTCTCTCTAGGTGATAGGAAATTAAAATGTTAAAAAAAACCCAGGAAAGATCATTTTGATGCACACCTTTTCAGTCTTTATCTATGTATACACTGTACATAAGAAATGGAAATGAGATCATATTGATATGTTACAAAATATTGTGAACATTTTAAGAGGCTTAGTGTTTCATTAAGTGAATATATCATAATTTATTCAGTTTTCTGATATTGCTCACTTAGGTTATCTTTATTTTCTATTATAAAATAACATCGCAGTGAAAGTTTCTCATTACTTGATGTCTTATTCAGCTGAATGAAACCTTCTTTATGGATGTTTAATTATCCTTAAGAAATTTATATTTCTTTTTCAAATTGTACATGAAATTAAAATTTTACAGTAACCTTAATGAAAAGAGGACAGAGTTCTAGAATCATTTAGATTATTGATACTAGTTAAAATAAAATTCTTTAGAAGTTCAGTTTGCCATTTGCAGTAATGAGTTCTTACTACAGTCTTTTTGGTAAGTAAAACATTGGAATGAAGGTTGCTTTAGGTGAATAACCAACATGCCTTCAACCAACTACAGGGAGTTTTTTTTAAAGTACATGAGACAATGCTTGAGTAGATATTTGTACTGAGAAGTGTAAGAGAAGAAGCCTGCTGTAACTTCTCCCTAATGCACTGTTGATTTAGGCAAGAATTGGTACTCTGTGCCCCTTCCTCCTATGTGTACATATTTAAAAATTCTTGTGTGGTACCATGAAGAGCTTATTATTTGCTTTAAAATATTAAATTAATGTTACATTATTATATAAATTAATTATTTACATATTTGTTTAAAATAGTTATAGAATTTTATTTGAAAAAGTTTCAAAAGTTTCCATCCAATTTCATTTACAGTTTATTTTATGCATATTGTTTCTTAACACAGTTAAGGAAAATGATTTGTTCTTTTCTGATTTATTTATTTATTTATTTATTTATATTTATTTTTGGCTGTGTTGGGTCTTCGTTTCTGTGCTAGGGCTTTCTCTAGTTGTAGCAAGCGGGGGCCACTCTTCATCGCAGTGCGCGGGCCTCTCACTATCGCGGCCTCTCTTGTTGCGGAGCACAGGCTCCAGATGCGCAGGCTCAGTGGCCATGGCTCACAGGCCTAGTTGCTCCGTGGCATGTGGGATTTTCCCAGGCCAGGGCTTGAACCCATGTCCCCTGCATTGGCAGGCAGATTCTCAACCACTGTGCCACCAGGGAAGCCCAGAAAAGTATATCTAAGAGAAGCTAGCACTGATATTTTTGTATGTATCTTTTTACATTTCTCTATGTAGACTTTATCATGTTAGAAATAAGGAATTTTTGCATGGTGTTCTGTAACCTTTTATTCCCTTTTATGTGGTGAACATCTTTCCAGGTCAACAAGTTGAAATCAATATTATTTTTATGGTTTGTACTATGCATTTGACATTTTTTCCCCCCTTCTTTCCATGTATGCACCATCCTTTAAATAATCTGTTTGCTGATAAAATGTTAGGTTGTTTCCAGTTACAAGTTTATGCTTTAAATGCTTCATTAACTTTTTAACAGGACTAAGACTTACATAGTTGGCTTTGTGTTTAAAAATTACTCTCTCTCCTCCATCTTTTTTTTTCTTTTAATTGAAAAAACCTTAGGGAGTTTATTTGAAGTAAAAAAAAAAAACAGGGAAAAATGTCTTATTAATTTATTTTTTATGAATTTATTTTATTTATTTTATTTTTGGCTGCGTTGGGTCTTTGTTGCTGCATGCGGCCTTTCTCTAGTCGTGGCGAGCAGGGGCTACTCTTGGTTACGGTGCGTGGGCTTCTCATTGCTGTGGCTTCTCTGTTTCGGAGCATGGGCTCTAGGTGCGTGGGCTTCAGTAGTTGTGGCACGTGGGCTCCGTAGTTGTGGCTCATGGGCTGTAGAGCGCAGGCTCAGTAGTTGTGGTGCATGGGCTTAGTTGCTCCATGGCATGTGGGGTCTTCCTGGACCAGGGCTCGAACCTGTGTTCCCTGCATTGGCAGGCGGATTCTTAACCACTGTGCCACCAGGGAAACCCGAAAGGTCTTATTTTATGAAAGTGTATACTGCTGAAGTGAAAAGTGAATTATCTTTGGGTGTGAATGATTTAAATATTTATGCAGTTTTAGTTAAGGTTTTCAATATATTGAATGCTAACTGACCGCAGAGCATGTCCAATAGATTATTTTTTCAATTTGTTTCTCTTAAAAGGTTAAACGTGTTTTTAAAATAAGATTGTTTATGTAAGTTTTAAACCACTTAACCTGTTAGTTGATAAATGTGTTTTCATGTTAAAATAGAGGTAAGCAGGTAGTGGTTTTCTGGTCATATATTGTATAGTCTTTCTAAGTAGTTATCCTGCATCTTGCCTCCGAGTTCTTTGGTATTTTACATAGGAGAGGGACACACCTTTCCCCTTTAAAAAACTTATTAAATCAGTAAGGAGACAATTTAAAGTGATGGGACAGTTTTTCTTCACATGGCAGTTGTAGTTGGAAATACTGTGTTGTAATTCTTGGAACTTTCAAATACTGCATTTTAATTTTAATAAATCTGGAAGTCTGTACATACAAAATACAGTTTTCTGTTTTTGAAATTTGAATTTAAGATTGCTTTGAGGTGAGTTAACAAAGCACTAATGTATAAGATACTTAGTTCTCCCCCTCCATTTTACTTCTTAAGAAAAGTTGTAATAGGAAGTAGGGTTTTTTTTTTTTTTGCGGTACGTGGGCTTCTCACTGCTGTGGCCTCTCCCGTTGTGGAGCGCAGGCTCAGCGGCCATGGCTCACGGGCCCAGCCGCTCTGCAGCATGTGGGATCTTCCCGGACCGGGGCACGAATCCGTGTCCCCTGCATCGGCAGGCGGACTCTCAACCACTGTGCCACCAGGGAAGCCCCGGAAGTAGGTTTTTGAGTGGTTATTTAGTCAGAGGTTTATAATGTATTGATGTTGTGTTAGCTTCCACTGTGAGGTAGAAGTTTATATGGCAAGGAATAAAGATAACTAGAATTTATAAAAGGCAAAGTCTTATACTCACTTTGGTATGTTATTTTGTTGTCTTAATTCTTTTGTCCTGTTGCTAGCCTTATGTTGGTAGGGTATACTTTATGTACATAAGTATATATAGTTATATTCATTTT
This sequence comes from Globicephala melas, assembly GCF_963455315.2. Taxonomy (NCBI): domain Eukaryota; kingdom Metazoa; phylum Chordata; class Mammalia; order Artiodactyla; family Delphinidae; genus Globicephala; species Globicephala melas. Next base: position 73,176,081 of record NC_083328.1, read on the forward strand.
TTAATTCACACATATATTTATATAAATATGCAGAAATATATAATCCGTATAAGATTGTTGACAAGTGTTAGACCACTTAAACTTTACCTGTGAGCTGATAAATGTGTTTTCATGTTAAAATGAAGATAAGCAAGTAGTGGTTTTCTGGTATATATCTTTCCAATATATGCTGATGCACATTAAGTGATAACATTCAAGAGAAAGTATTATTTGTTCCTCTTTTTGAGGTTTGAGCTTCAGAATTAATGCTGAAAATTTGTAGAGGAAAAGACAGTTTTCATAAATGTTCAGAGCCTCAAGGTGCTTCTCTGCATGTTGATCGCCTGACTTCTGTTGGGCAGTTGGAGCTGTTAAAGTTCACTTGCATATGGTGTCTTGATGTGGGTTTGGATCTCACTTGGGGTGCATGAAGACTTCGCAAGGGGTATGTGAGTGCAAATAATTTTAAGAAACTTTTCATTATGAAATTTTAAACACAAAAACTAGGGAGAATACTATAGTGAATTCTCATGAAACTGTCTCCTGGCTTCAGCAATTAGTAACTCATGACCAATTTTATTTTTGTTCATACTCTTTTTTTTCTGTATTGTCTTGAGGAAGTCCCAGATAACATACTGTTCTGTCTCTAAAAGTTTTCATAAGTATCTTTAAACAATAAGGACTATTTAAAAAATTACCTCACCTTAAAAATTTTTTTAATATCAAATATCCAGGTGTGTTCAGGTTTTCAACTGCTTGAAACATAACTATGTTTTATAGTTTGTTTGAATCAGATGCACATATTACAGTTTGTTATATCTTTTATGTCTCTCTTTTTTTAAAGTTTGTTATTATTATTTTTTTGTTTGTTTTTATTTTGGGCTGTGCTGCGTGGCTTGCGGGATCTTAGTTCCCTGGCTGGGTTGTGAAAGCGCAGAGTCCTAACCACTGGACCGCCAGGAAATTCCCCTTTTATGTCTCTTAATTTAGGTTCCTACTGCTTCTCTCTCTTTCTTTCCCTTGCAATTTATTTGTTGGAAAAAGTGAGATTATGTCTTGGAAAACTTTCCATTTTGTATTTGATTGGTGTCATTTAGCACATTCTTCTGAGCTCTGTGTTTTCTATAAATCGGTGGTTGGATCCTAGAGGCTTTAACACATCATTTAAAGATGATCAGTTTCCAGGTTCATAAACTTTTGTTCTCTTAAATCCTTAAGTTGGTCTGCTTGAGAAAGCTTTGCAGAGTCTTTTTCTCCAGATGTCTCCTTTCACAATTGTTCTTCTCACTGCCAAAAGAAAGGAATAACTCTCTTTTTACTGTGTTGCATTGACACTGGGTGTTAGCCAAAAAAAAATCTGGGTTTTGAAACACATGGGCAATTACAAATATTGGTGTCAGGGTGTAAAAAGTGAAGGACTCTAATGGCTGGGTAACAAGTGGTCTGTCAGGTGCTTCTGAGTCTGTTTTCATCAAAATCAAAATTGAAGGGAGGGTTAATCAAATTGCTCTCTGGGAGATAATGAAAAAATAATTTTTGATGGTAGTTCACTGAGATTTTTGTCATGTAACTAAGATTGCATTGAAAGAATTGAGTGACATTGCTTTCACATAACTCCTTCCGCCTAATTATCTACTCATGTCAGCAAGTTTTATTTATAATTTTACAAACAAAATGTAGAAATTGACAAACACTGTTGCAGTTTATGAATATTATTCATTGCGATATCTGAATGCACCAGGAGGCAGGGGTGGAGAAGAACCTCTGCCTTTGTATCTTAACAGATTCACTTACAATGAAAAAAGTACTTTTTACATGTATTTTATCAAAATTTATAATACACTGTTTTATATATATATATTTATATATATATTTATTTATTTTGTGGTACGCGGGCCTCTCACTGTTGTGGCCTCTCCCATTGCGGAGCACAGGCTCTGGATGCGGAGGCCCAGCGGCCATGGCTCATGGGCCCAGCCGCTCCACGGCATGTGGGATCTTCCCAGACCGGGGCATGAACCCGTGTCCCCTGCATCGGCAGGTGGACTCTCAACCACTGCGCCACCAGGGAAGCCGCACTGTTTATATTTTAAACAATTAACATCCTAATAATGATTATAGTAATAATTCAAAATAAAATGTTTTCAAAACTTAAAGCCTGTGATCAGATGGAATTCAGTTTTCAATTTATATATCCTTTTGTTGCAGAGATGGAATGATTAATAAAATACTTCTAAGCATAAAATGATATTCCATTATGATCAAATACTGTGAGAGAAGAAGAATGGAAATTTGTATTCCAGGAGAACGGAACAGTTATAAAATTTCTGGCTGTTAGTGAGGGATGATGATAATCCAAGTTCCTTTGAATACTTGAGAATGATGTAACAGTTTATTAAAATGCGAATAGTTATAACATCTTGGAAATTACTGCTTTGTAACTAGTTAAGCTGATGAAAAATTTAAATGTCAATTTACACATCTTCTGGGTTACATAGTTTTTCCAGATTCTTTTGGTGGGTATGTGAGCAAAAAGTTTGAAGTCCTTTGGAACTGACTTATGTCAGGCTCTGTGCTTACTATGTGGTGATAAAATGACTGGAGTGTTATCCTGGCTTTCAAGGAGTAGATTCTCTAGAAAAACTACATCTGTGTCTGAAGCAAAGACATAACTTTATATATATCAAAACTCTAAGTGCAAAGAAGCTTGCTTACCCCGCACACCCCCCTCCCCACATTCTTAGCAAACAAGTGGCTGGCCCTTTAGCGTGTATATGCAGAATTACAATTTTATATTTGGAATTTTAAATCAACCCTCCCTCGTGCTTTCTTTTTTTTTTTTTTCCTCGTGTTTTCTTTATCAAGGTGCATGTTGGAAAAGAAATGTTCTTATTAAAAGGAAGAAAAATTGATATAGTGATTAAAAGAAGATGAGAATAGTAATGATTCTGTTGAAAAATTTTAAATGTGCATTTTTAAAAACAAAAATCATTGTTCTTTCATATCTTAGCAATTTATTTTGCCCATATAGGAAATGGATAAAAGAAAGGAAAAGAATTTTTACATGACTTAATATTTCAGCATTAAGATAATTTAATGTGTATGGTCCCCCTCCATGAAGAATAAATAGGAAGGCTAAAATAGAAAGGTTAATGTAAACATTTTTAAAACTAATTTCTTCTTCCTTTTTCTATTGCGGGGGAGGGGGAGGGGGCGCTTGAAGGAAGCTCTGTTTCCCTAGGTTTTTAAATCTTCATGCACCAGGTTGGTCTTTTTGCTGAGGATGAGGCACTTTTGTGGTAGTGTTGCCATGGTGACTGCTTTCCAAGTGCTGCCTCAAGGTCACTCATCACTCATAGCCCTGAATACTTGGTTTTTGTTAGAGAAAAAATATCAACACTCGGTGGATAAAATGAAGTTAATTATCACATTGCATTATTCAATCAAATCTAGCAAAATTATACTTTAAACCATGTTGTGTGTTGACAGTATTGATAAACTACTTTCTTTGGATACTGCATTTTAATCTGGTCAGATTAGAAGGCTAATGGTACACCTAAAATTACCCATAGCCTTATATTGTAATAATTTGATTTTATTTCACTTGTGACCCTTGTTTTTTTTGATGGAACAACTTTATTTTATTGCATTTATGTTTGAGTATGTCTAAACATACCTGCCTCAGTATTTGTATTTTTGATACGAGACAAGGGCAGAGATTTCTTAACATTCCTTTTCTTTTTGGTGAACTTGGCCTGAAGTTGCCAGTTGCATCAGCTTTTGTTCATATTAGGATGATCATTTTATTTTCCCCAAACTAGATTTCAGAGATCTGTTGTCTACCTGATTTCTACTTCATGTATTCTTTGTCTTATACTGCTGTTAGTTTTCCTTGTCCTTACTTTCTGGATTTTTATATTTTAGTTAAATATAGATGTTGCAGCATCAGAGATTTTCATATCAAACTGGTTTTCAAACTGGTTTTCAGTGAAGGAAAATATGAAACAAAATACCTCTTTGCATTAATGTTTGTTTTCTTTATGAATCTTGTTCTAAGGAGAGAAGAGTCAGCCATGCGCCTCCATTAGGCTGGAAGGTGACTTTGAAATCAGAGATGAGAAACATTATTTATAAAAAGGAACGTGCCACCAAAACAAACAAAATGCTATTCAAACACATGTGACTGGAAAATTTGGTCTTTCAGCTAATTAGAATCTAACCAGTTGCTCTTCCTCCAGGGGAATTGGATGAATTCGTTCTCATAAAGCATTTTCCTCTCTGCTTTTGCAGAGCAGACACCTTTGTAATGTCTGATCAAGATATCTTACAAGCTTGAAATTTCAGAAATGCAGAGCTCTATAGATAGTACTGCAAATATGCCAGGTAGTAGATGCCAGCTAACGTTTGTTTCATTTATACATATTTATGAAACCAAGTATGTTATTTGATGCTATTTTTGCTAATTTATTTGGAAAAGGAATTGATTTAAAATTAAGCTATGATGTGAAGCAATATGATCTAGAGAAAAGAATTTTAGACTGGGAGGCCAGGGCTCTGCAGTGATACTCCATCTATCTTACTTTGTAAACTTGGTCAAATCACTCTGTGCTTCATTTTTCTCATCTTTAAAACAAAGTGGTTCCATTTCCATAGTGACCTTCCATGATTCCAGTCTCAGTATTGTTCTGTGTTTAAATTTGGATTATATCAAGTGGAGGAAGATTGCAGTTCATCTTAATCTAAAATGTTGACTCTTTCTGACTAATTTTAGATGTAGATTTATTTTATGTTTTCTTAGGTCACATTCAAGTAATTTTGTGTTCTAGGTACATATTTAAGTAGATTATTTTGAAAGGAGGGGAGGAAGAGTTTGAGAGTGTGACTGGTTTATGATAAACAGCAGTTTTTAAAATGTTTTGTGACTAACTCCACAAAGTTAGAACTGACTGTAGAAACTGAAAAATGTCAAATAGAAATTGATTTTGAATATCTTCATTGTGTACTTAATATAGATACAGATTCTAGACATTTTCATTGAGGAGGGAGGGTTAGTGTGTAATATGTTTTTCGTTGCAGTTTTCCTTAACATAACTCATTCCATAGCACAGGAAAGCACTAGTCTCAAAAGATGGTGCACACCTGTGTTTCTTTTTTATTAGAAAAAAATTAATGAGTTAAAAAATTTTTACAATATGTAGGATATATGAACAAGAAGTGAAGGCTATTTGTGTTTTAGTATTGGATCTTTTCGTATCCACTTGCTGCATATATAAGCACATAGTTTTTACTTCATTGGATTGTATTGTGCTTATTCTGTTATTGCCATCTTTTGGTCAGAACAGAGAGATCTACTTCATTTAAAAATTAATGAAAAATATGCATCTAGTATAGTCTAATACTAAGCCAGACCTCTGGTAAAACAGTGCCACAAAGAACATTCTTTTTCTTCCATTTTACCCACTTGTGTACATATTTCCATAGAACTCTGTCGAATTTCTGGGTCAGAGGGATATCCTTAATGTTCGGGTGGATATTTCAAGATTGCCTTCCAGAAAGGTTTAAAAGTTTACAGTTCCCATAACAGTAACACCTCCTTTTCATGTACATTTGGATGATGATCTTGTCATAGCTCCCATTTATTGAGTACCTACCTTGCGTTACGAATTGTGCCAGATGCTTAGTTTATCTCTCACTAATCTGATAATCTGGTAAGATATTATTTTCATCACCATTTACAGTTGAGGAATTTGAGGGTCAGAGAGGTGAAATAACTTCCTTAAGGCCATGTAACTAGTAAATGGCAACACTGGGCTTTTAATCCCCATCTCTTTGAATCCAAAGTCTGTTTCCTCTGTCGAAAAACAGTATTTCTAAAATCGTTCAGGTTGAGAGGACTGTTTAATAGGTGAGAGGACTGTCTTTAATAGGTGCACATAAAAATTCAGAATATGCATTTTTCCTTCAATACAAGTGATATAGCCACATAAACATATTAACATTACTTGTTAATAGTGTTTTAGATCAGCCATAGCCCAAATAGTATAGATAATGCACTTTATTTTTAAAAAAGCATATATGGGGTCTTCCCTGGTGGTGCAGTAGCTAAGACTCTGTGCTGTCAATGCAGGGGCCTGAGTTCAATCCCTGGTTAGGGGACTAGATCCCACATGCATGCCGTAACTAAGAGTTCGCATGCCACAACTGAGGAGCCAGCATGCCGCAACTAAGCAGCCTGTGTGCCGCAACTAAGGAGCCCGCCTGCCACAACTAAGACCCAGTGCAACCAAAGAAATAAATAAATATTTAAAAAACATATATGATGTACAAATCCTGATTCTGGCTTTAGGTATTTGATTTTTTGAGTTTGGAAATGCGTCTGATTCTAAGTGGTACTGAGGTTATCTTGTGGAATCAGTGACTGTGACTAGAAATATACTCCCAGTCTATAAATCCAATCTGGTTTTAGGAAGAGTAGGCTACATTAGTTTGGTAGGGCTGCCATAACAAAGTACCACAGACCTGGTGGCTTAAACAACAGAAATTTTGTCACAGTTCTGAAGGCTATAAGTTCAATATCAAGGTATCTGCACAGTTGATTTCTTATGAGAAAGAAATGAAATTTCTCTCCTTGGCTTGTAGATGGCTGTTTTCTCCCAGTGTCTTCACATGGTCTTCCCTCTGTACATGTCTGTGTCCAGATTCCCTCCTCATATAAGGACACTAGTCATATTGGATTAGGGCCCTCCCTGATGATCTCATTTTAACTTATTTACCTCTATAAAACTTTATCTCCAAATACAGTCACATTCTGAGGAAGTAGGAGTTAGAACTTCAACTTATGAATTTGGGGGGATGCAATTCAGTCTGTAATATACACCGTATTATATTTTATCTTCCATATTTTAAGGATTTTGGAATCTTTATGTTTCTGATGTTTAAACATGTATTTTAAATGCCCTTTATGTATTTGAAATGACTGATTTAGTATTATGAGAATTCTAAATACTTTGTTAACAGATTTTTCTGTTCTTCTAAAAGCAAACATAGTTAATTTAGCTGGTAATTATAACTAGTTTTTACAATAAGAAAATTATTATTGGGGGGAGGCAGTTTAAAAGAAGTAAAGTACTCACGTTAGAAAAGAAGCTAGGGCTTCCCTGGTGGCGCAGTGGTTGGGAGTCCACCTGCCAATGCAGGGGACCTGGGTTCGAGCCCCAGTCTGGGAAGATCCCACATGCCGCAGAGCAAATAAGCCTGTGCACCACAACTACTGAAGCCCGCGCATCTAGAGCCTGAGCTTCGCAACAAGAGAAGCCACTGCAATGAGAAGCCCGCGCACCGCATTGAAGAGTGGCAAGGCCGCGCGCAACAACGAAGACCCAATGTAGCCAAAAATAGAGAATAATAAATAAATAAATAAAGGACTTAACAAATAGTATGTGCTCAATAAATATTTGTTAAAAAGAAAAAAAAAAGAAAAGAAGCTAAGGGAGTGAGGAACAGTAAGTAACCGGAAAAGCCTGAATTCTCAGAATATAACTTTTGCTACTTGGATCTTTGCTTTCTAAGATTCTTCTATCGTAAAGCAATAATAATGTCAGTAGTTACCATTTATTGAACACTGGATACATCTATCAGAATCTGAGTATTTTAAATGCTTTATGTAATTCCTTCATGTAATTCTCACGACAACCCCATAAGGTATTCTTTATGCCCGTTTTAGGCTGAGGCCCTCAACCGGACAGACTATTCTGTATCCAAAGTTTGTAATTTTTACTGCACTGCCTTCTCATTTTCTGCTTACTTAAATTTGTCATTTTATGACAGAGCTCTCTACCATATTATACATGATTTCATCTTTTCTGGACAGGCTAGTTTCCTCACATACTGCAAAGCATGGAGGAGCCAGAGGTTTTCTCCTCTGTGTTTGGCGGACTTCCAAACATCATTACTGGAACAGAAAACTGAAGACATTTGGTGTTTTATAGCATGACATTAAGTCATAAGTGTGTGTGTTTTAAATTCCAGAAACTGTAGTAGCTGTGTTGGCATGTTTTAATTATATTTTAACCTCTTGAGTCCAAGAGATATCAGTACCACAAATTATTTGATGGCAGAGTTATTCTTGTTTTTCTATAGTGCTTTCCATTATTTTCCCTTGTGCTTATAATCAAAAAGATAGTCTTCTGTATCATAGTAGAATGTCTTCTTCAGATAATTTCTCAAATGTTATAAAATTTTATGTAAATCCTTTTTTTTTGGCCACATCTTGCAGCTTGTGGAGGGATATTTCCTGACCAGGGATTGAACCTGGGCCACGGTAGTGAAAGCCCGGAATCCTAACCACTAGGCCACCAGGGAACCCCTGCAAAACCTTATTTGTTGGTAAGCAACTTCTGAGTGTTTTGACCTCTTTATCAGGAATGATTCCTCCAAGATCTCTGAGCATCCTGTACATATTCACTTGAATGTCTCTTTCCTCCCCTCACTCATGAACAAAATTTTGTGTACCTGCTGTGTGTTAGGTGCTGTGGATGAAACAAAATACAGAGATTTGGGCTCTGCCTTCAGAAGGGAGGAGAGCAGGAAGAGAGGCAGTTACCAGGTGATAAGCACGATAGGGATGTTCAAAGTTGATAGTTATCAAGCTTTTTGCAGGGGAGTGTATAACCTAATTTGGGATTGGGAGAGAGAGCTGAAAGAGACAAAGTTGAAGCATCTGAGTAAGCTTTCAGGAGGAGTTGTTATAACGTATAAATTGAAGGTGGGTGATGGGTCAGTAGAATAGCATTCTAACTGGGAGCAGCTTGGGCAGAAAGACTTGGAGCAGTTGGGTTGTCCTCTGGGAAACGGTTAGTTATTTAGTGTGGCTGGATCATTACATACAAGGAGAAGTCTTTAGAATAAAGGTAGACTTTTGGAGTAATCCAGGGAAAATGTGCTACCTGGACACTAAACGGTAGTAGGAATGGGGTTAAAAAGAAATGGATAGATTTGAGAGATATTAAAAACTATAATGATAGCATGGAATGAGGGAGGTGCAGGACATGAACTCTTAAGAGCATCTTGTGTCTCTGAGTTCCTGGTTTGCTTATAGTAGGCATTTAGTAACTGTTTTTTGAATAATAAATGAATAAAATAGATACTTTTGGTGATGATCAGAATTTATAAGTCTAACATACACCTTTTTTCAGTTCTACATGTTTTTGGATGCCTGAGTATTGCCATTATGGAATGTAGTAGTGGAATTTTCACATAAGTTTATATAAAAAGCTGTTGAAAGACAACTTGTGGGATTTCCCTGGTGGTCCAGTGGTTAAGAATCCGCTTTCCGGGCTTCCCTGGTGGCGCAGTGGTTGGGAATCTGCCTGCTAATGCAGGGGACGCGGGTTCGAGCCCTGGTCTGGGAGGATCCCACATGCCGCGGAGCAACTTGGCCCGTGAGCCACAACTACTGGGCCTGGGCATCTGGAGCCTGTGCTCCGCAGCAGGAGAGGCCGCAATAGTGAGAGGCCCACGCACCGTGATGAAGAGTGGCCCCCACTTGCCGCAACTAGAGAAAGCCCTCGCACAGAAACGGGGACCCAACACAGCCAAAAATAAATTAATTAATTAAATTAAAAAAAAAGAATCCGCTTTCCAATGCAGGGGACGCGATTCTATCTGGGGAACTAAGATCCCACATGCTGTGGGGCAACTAAGCCTGTGCGCCGCAGCTACTGAGCCTGCAAGCCACAGCTAGGGAGAGAAGCCCACGTGCCATAATTAGAGAAGCCTGAGTGCCACAATGAAACATCCCGTGTGCTGCAACTAAGACCCAACGCAGCCAAATAAATAAATAAATAAAATATATTAAAAAAAAAGACAATGCGTCATTATTTCCTCATATTTCCCTCTAAGGTCACCCAAGTGGCAGGCCTCCTGATAGAACTGAGATCTCAATTCAGGTGTTCTTTGTGGTATCTCATAGGATACTCTTTTGTTGTGGCCATATAACATATTTAATTGAATCATATTAAACTTCCATACAAGCCCTTTTGAAGGCTTTTTTTGGTATTTTGTTCTAAAGAGAATAAATTAAATCTTAACTCTAACTTAACCTTGTTGGTGTCCCCCCCCCCCCCCCCCCCGCCCCACGCGAGCCGCTCACTGCTGTGGCCTCTCCCGTGGCGGAGCACAGGCTCCAGACGCGCAGGCTCAGTGGCCATGGCTCACGGGCCCAGCCGCTCTGCGGCATGTGGGATCTTCCCGGACCGGGGCACGAACCCGTGTCCCCTGCATCGGCAGGTGTACTCTCAACCACTGCGCCATCAGGGAAGCCCTTGTTGGTGTATTTTGAGAAATGGGATTGAATATACAAAATTGGTTGTGACTTTCAAAAATAATCTTGGAGCAGATTAAGAATCTCAGAGGGCAAGCAGGAAGGATGAGAAAGGAAGGATGGAAATGTTCTTCACATTGGGCCATGTGAAATCTCAAAGAGGATTTGCTCTAGTCCTCTGTTTCTCAAAAGTGTAGTCTGCTTTTCTGCGGTATTTGTATCATCTGGGTGATGTTAGAAGGCCTCTCTCTGTCCCAGTCCTACTGAGTCGTAACCTCTGGGGGTGGGGCCTGGGAATTTGTTAAACAGCTCCTCTCTCCACAGGTGGTTCTTCCTAAAGTTTGAGAAGCCCTGTTCTGGACTACACAATAGGAAGGGAGGATTAACTCAGTCTGTTTTCTCTTTTTAGGAGTTGATTAACTCCTCTGTGCAGGAGCTTATGCTCTAGGGCGGTCTGTTTTAAACAGTCAGGTTTCCTCCATAGCAGTGGTTCTCAAACTTTAGAGCATACCAGAATCACTTGAATGCTTAAATCACAGATTGCCAGGTCCCACCTTCAGAGTTTACAGTTCTGGCTTACAGTTCAAGAATTTGCATTCTAAATTCCCTGGTGTTGGTGATGGGACTGGTCTGGGGACCACAATTGAATAATCACTGCTCTATGACAAATGGAGTGATAAGGGAAGTACTTCAAGCGTTGAGTGGGGAGATGGAGTTTCTGATTCTGGCAGGATCTTGTCACCAACTAATGGTTTCTAGATCTAAGATTCCTTACTCTGAAACAGAGGGGATGAGACTATACTTCTAATACCCCTTGGTTACATATTGGAAAAGTTCAGTTTTAGGTAGTTCTTGTGTATCTATTTTCTACCTGTGGGCTCCCCCCGCCCCCCACTCAATTGCAAAGTAGTTGCTGTTGGGTAATTTTTTTTTTTTTTTTTGCGGTATGCGGACCTCTCACTGTTGTGGCCCTTCCTGTTGCGGAGCACAGGCTCCGGACACGCAGTCTCAGTGGCCATGGCTCACGGGCCCAGCCCCTCCACAGCGTGTGGGATCTTCCCAGACCGGGGCACGAACCCGTGTCCCCTGCATCGGTAGGCGGACTCTCAACCACTGCGCCACCAGGGAAGCGCCGCTGTTGGGTAATTTTATAGTTGAGATTTATACAATCACAGTGATTAGTACAATTAAAATTTGGGGGGAAGGGTAGTATAAAAAGCATGAACTTGGAATTCAGGTGATGCTGAGTTCTAATTAATCCCTGTTGCATCAGTTGTGAGACCTTGAGCAAGTTATTCTACCTACCCGAACTTTAGTTTCCTTATCCATGGACAGTGAAATACTGTGCACCCGCAGGAGTCTAGTAAATGTTTGTTCTGTTCCGTCTCTTTATGGTAGGATCTAGTTTAAAATAATTTAAACAGTTTGTTTCTCTAGGTTCAAAATGATGAATGAAAATAATTGGAGTGACAACAGGGGTAAAAGTTGTTTGGGATTACTTGTATACAAAACACAATCTTTCATATAATAAAGATCAGTTAATATGTGGTGCTACCCAGATTTTCTTAATCTAGTTTTCAATCTAAGGCATGTAGGAAACACTGAATAAATTATTTTTGGGCAAGTAATGTATCCCGTATTTTTTAATGAATATGAACTGTAAGATGACATCTAGCAGTATAGTTCTAGTTAAAAAAAATGATTAAGCTTTTTGGTAAATGATGTGGTTGCTAAAAAGATTTTAGGCAGATTACATTAGATATTGCAAAAACTATTTTTAATACAAGGATAAACAGGGCTTCCCTGGTGGCGCAGTGGTTGAGAGTCCGCCTGCCGATGCAGGGCACACGGGTTCGTGCCCCGGTCCTGGAAGATCCCACATGCTGCGGAGCGGCTGGGCCCGTGAGCCATGGCCGCTGAGCCTGCGTGTCCGGAGCCTGTGCTCCGCAACGGGAGAGGCCGCAACAGTGAGAGGCCCGAGTACTGCAAAAAAAAAAAAAAAAAAAGTATGAACAAATATTAGGTGATCTGAAACAATGCAAGTTCAATCTGGGCTATTCAGGGTTAGGGGCTATGTTAGATGCTAAGTAATTGTACTTGTTCAGTATTATTGGACTTGAGGTTGTCTTAATTTTGAATATTACTTTGCTTTTGCTTTTCATTGATATTTGATAAGAAAGAAGAATGTGATTAGAAAGTTGTTTATAGTTGTTTTTTAGTAGCTTTTTCTAATTAAAATGTTAGTATGACCATACTTTGTTTTATTGCGTTTCACAGATACTGCCTTTTTTTTTTTTTAAACAAATTGAAGGTTTGTGGCAGCCTTGCATCAAGAAAGTCTGTGTGTCTCTGTCACATTTTGGTAATCTCGAAATATTTCAAACTTAATTGTTATTATATTTTTTATGGTGCTCTATGATCAGTGATCTTTGTTCCTATTGTAATTGCTTTGGGGCACCACAAACCATGCCCAGATAATGTGGAAAACTTGACTGAAATGACAAGAAAGGATTTAGAATATTACATAAACTTAGTTGATAAAGCAGCAACAACGTTTGAGAAGGTTGACTCCAATATTGAGGGAAGTTCTACTATGAGTAAAATGCTGTTAAACTGCATTGTATGCTACAGAGAAATCGTTTGTGAAAGGAAGAGCTGATTGACGAGGCAAATTTCATTGTTGTTGTATTTTAAGAAATTGTCACGGCCACCCCAGCCTTCAGCAGCCACCACCCTGATCGGCCAGCAGCCAGCAACATGGAGGCAGGACCCTCCACCAGCAAAGAAAAAATTACGATTCGCTGAAGGCTCATATGACGGTTAGCAGTTTTTAGCAATAAAGTATTTATTTATTTATTTGCTTACTTTACTTCACTGCTTGTGGGGTCTTAGCTCCCCGATCAGGGATTGAACCCGCGACCTTGGCAGTGAAAGCTCAAGTCCTAACCACTGGACCACCAGGGAATTCCCAGCAATAAAATATTTTTAAATTATCCCAGCAATAAAATATTTTTAAATTAAGGCATGTACATTGTTTTTTTAGATACAATGCTATTGCCTACTTAATAGACTACAGTATAGTGTAAGCATAACTGTTATGTGCACTGGGAAACCAAAAAATTCGTGTGACTTTGCTTTATAATGATGGTCTGGAAGTTAATCTGAAATATCTCTGAGGTATGCCTGTATAGGACTTACAGAATTGAGTTTTTGCTGGGTTTTAATGTGAATGAATCTAATTTAATGGCTCTAACATAGCTAAATATCAGCAGATGAGCTTAAGCTGATCGCCGTAAACCTACTTAGAATATTTTTATTATGTTAGGAATTCCCACTTAACACAGACAGTATCTTAGCATACTTGAGGGTGTGCTTCAACAGAATGGACAAGTCACAGCTTCTGGAGTCCTTTCTTACCTGCAAAATGAGATACTTTCCTCATAAGTTGATGTATATTATTATAATTAATTTATAGTATGGTAAAAATACAAGTGTGTTATTGCTATATTTTCTGCTTGTATTCTACAAGTCTCTTTATAATGGAAGTTTTAAGTTCTAATTAATGTTTTTATTTTGAAAGCCTGAACATATTTCCCACTACAGTGCTTGAAAGCACTGCCTTTGTGCAAACTTTTGTATTCCTCAAGACTTGTGATAAAGTGGAGTTTTCCTGTTTATGCGTGTCTGAAAAGATATTTGTGTAATAAACAGCAAAACCTTAAGTGCTCACTTGGTACTTACAGACTTTGTCATTATTAGGAATTGTCAAGGTCAGTATTGCTTTCCTATTGTGTGAATCTACCCAGCTACTTCAGGCTATCGATGAGGGTGAGGAGAGCTGCCTGTGAAAATGGTCTAAAATATTTTCTTCTCTGATTCCTGTTTTTTTTTGGCTGTGCTGCTGTGGGATCTTAACTCCCTGACCAGGGATCGAATCTGGGCCCTCGCAGTGAAAGCACTGAGTCCTAACCATCCGACCGCCAGGGAATTCCCTTTTCTGATTCATTTTAACGGCATGGTTGTGCTTTTATTGAATTTAGTTAAGTTAAATTTCTTCTTGGTAAGATAGCTCCGACGTTTTTGTGTGAATCATTAGCAGTCTGTAATTCTGCAGCATGTTTTGGTAACATCTGAATATTGTATTTTCCCGCTACTTTAATAGTCCTCAAAAAAATGTTTATTGGAGGAAATTTTCGTTGGGAAAATCAGGTAAATTTCCTTGACAAGGCAAAAACGGTTATCACAGTATATTCAGCTTGGTATGTAGTAGGCACTTGATAAATGTTTTTGAATTGGTGGGGAAAATTTTAAAAATCTTAAAAAAAATTGCAGATGATATTGCAAAGACTTAGGACAGTTGTATGAGAATTTTAAAGAAAAGTCTTCCCGGGACTTCCCTGGTGGTCCAGTGGGTAAGACTCCCAAAGTAGGGGGCCGGGGTTTGATCCCTGGTCGGGGAACTAGATCCCACATTCATGCTGCAACTAAGAAGCCTGAATGCCTTGACTAAGACCCGGCACAGCCAAAATAAATAAATAAATATTAGAAAAAAAAAGAAAAGGAAAATCTTCCTGTTGAACAAAGTTTAAATTAATTATTGAAGCAAGTTTAAATTTATTATTTAAGCTATTGTTTAAACAATTTAACATGTTTGGATTAATGAACCAGACATTGCTTTGTCTTCACTGAAAAATTTTCATTTTACTTTTCCTTTTGGGAGCATTGGGTAGCATTATAGAAATGAGGGTATGGTAAAGAAATTCTGTAGCCTTATTTTGGAAAGTTTTATACAACTCAGTTATAAAAAGACATATTACAAAACTTGTTGCTTAATTGGTGTTAGATATCCACTTGATAAAGTAGCATATTTCTTTGTAGTTCTCATGATTTAAAAAAATAGACTTTTTAGAATAGTTTTAGATTTATGGAAAAATTGAGCAGATAGTACAGTCCCCATTTGTGTCTCTACCACACCTCTCCCTGCCCCCACCCTGTTTCCCCGTTAGCATTTTGCATTAGTGTGGTACATTTGTTATAATTAATGTACCAATAATATTAAATAAAATCCATAGTTTATATTAAGATTTACTCTTTGTGTTTATAGTTCTGTAGGTTTTGACAAAGGCATAGTGTCGTGTATGTACTATTACAGTATCATACAGAATAGTTTTACCTCTCTGAAAGCTACCCATGCTTCACCTATTCATTCTCCTCCTGAACTGCTGGCCTTTTTTTTTTTTTTTTTACTGTTTCTTTAGCTTTGGCTTTTGCAGAAGATCGTATAGTTGGAATCATATAGTATGAAGCCTTTTCAGACTGGCTTCTTTTACTTATCATTGTGCATTTATGGTTCCTCCATGTCTTTCTTGGCTTGACCATTTCTTTTTATTTCTGAATAATCCATTGTGTGGACATACGACAGTTTATCCACTCACCTGTTGAAGGACATCTTGGTTGCTTCCAGTTTTGGGCAGTTATAAATAAAGCTGCTGTTATAAACATTTGTGTATAGGTTTTCGTATGGACATATTTTTGAGTCAGCTGGCTATTTAAATAGGAATGTGATTGTTGCATCATATGGTAAGATAATGTTTAGTTTTGTAAGAAACTGCAATACAGTTTTCTAAAGTGGCTGTACCATTTTGCATTCCCCCAGCAATGAGAGTTCCTGTTGCTTCATATTCTTGTCAGCATTTGTTATTGTCAGTTTTTTAGATTTTAGCCATTCTAATAGATGTGTGGTGGTTTCATTTTTGTTTTAATTTGTAATTCCTCAAAGACATGATATTGAGCATCTTTTCATATGCTTATGTCATCTGTATTTCTTCTTTGGTGAGGTATTTAGATATTTTGCCGTTTTATTTTTTTATTTTTAAAATTTTAAAACAATTTATTTTTTTGGCTGCATCAGGTCTTGTGGCACTTGAGATCTTCGTTGAGGCACGTGGGATCTTTCGTTGCAGTGCGCAGTCTCTTTGTTGCGTTGCTTGGGCTTCTCTCTAGTTGTAGTGTGAGGGTTTTCTCTCTCGTTGCGGTGCATGCGGGCTCCAGGGCACGTGGGCTCTGTAGTTTGCGGCGTGAGGGCTCTCTCGTTGAGGTGTGTGAGCTCAGTAGTTGCGGTGCACAAGATCAGTAGTTGCGGCGTGTGGGTTTAGTTCCCCGACCAGGGATCAAAACCATGTCCCCTGCATTGGAAGGCAGATTCTTTACCACTGGACCACCAGGGGAGCACCGATATTTTGCCATTGTAAAATTGGGTTGTTTGATTATGTTATTTCTTACTGTTGTTATTTAAGTGTCCTTTGTATATTTTAGATACAAGTCCTTTATCAGATAAATGTTTTGCAAATATTTTCTCCCAATTTGTGACTTGTCTTGATTTTTTTTTTTTTTTTGGTTTAAATTGGCAATTGAGGAAGTGGGCTTGGTATCTGACTTAGGTAAGGAGCTAGTATTTTGTATTTTAAATGTAAAATAAGGTTTAGGAATGTTTATACATAAATAAATTACAACCTTGTCACATGCTCCATATTGTTGTGTGGTTATAAAAGCCAAACAAGCCAGTTTTGGAAATTTGTGGGCCATTTCAAAGTGGGAAAAGGTACCTAGTGATCTTGGGGATATTTTGGGCCATTTCCTAAATTTTTCTTCTCTCTCCTGTGTGTATATTTTCTATATATTTCTGCGTCTTCCTTTTATGTGTAATTGTACAGAACTTTAAATATTTTAAAGGCTGCTTCTGTCTTATAATTGTTAAGAGTAATGCTGGTGTGAACATTTGGTACATAAGCTTTGTCTGCATTTCTGTTCCTTTGGATAGACTCCTGGAAGCAGAATCTGGATCAAAGATTTTTAAGACTCTTGGTGTGTGTTACATAATTGTTTTCCTAATCTGTTCATTTTGTATTACATTAGGAAGTTTCACATTTTGTAGAGCTTAATTTTTTAAAATGGCATCTTCTTTAAATTCAGTGTTGGGACTTAACCTGGTAGTCCAGTGGTTAAGACTCTGTGCTCCCAATGCAGGGGGCCCGGGTTCAATCCTTGGTCGAGGAACTAGATTCCACATGCTGCAACTAAGAGTTTGCATGCTGCAACTAAGAGTTTGCATGCCACAACTGAAGACCCTGCATGCTGCAACTTAAAAAAAGAAAAGTTTCCGAATGCTGCAGTGAAGATCCCCGCACGAGGGAACGAAGATCCCATTTGCTGCAACTAAAGACCCAGTGCAGCCAAATAAATACATAAATAAATATTAAAAAAAATTAGTTTTTACTTAAACATAGTGATAACACAAAGTTAGTCATAATCCCACCTCTCAAAGTGAAACGGAGCAGGACCCTTGGGGCCCTCCCTGGTACAAATCCTTTCCTTGTCCCCTGTTTCTTGTTTGTAGGAAATAGGCTTCATTTAACCTCCTTGACCTTCCCTGAGTTCCAAAGGGCAGAATCAAACAGTTGTTAATCAGGGAAGGGAGGGAATGCAGAAAGAAAGGAGGAGCAGTCAAGAAACAATAGTACAGCCTTGGGGCTGGCTCCTGGTTCCTCCTGAAGGAATATACATAATATCTTCTGCAGGAACTAAGTCCCCCACCCAGGTGGAGGATGGTAACTTCTGGCTGAGCACAAGATTCCTGGAACACTGCCCTGTTACCTCACCACCAAATAATCAGAAGAAAGTCACACACCCTGCAGCTCTTACCCCAAATTTTGCCTATTAAAACCTTCTCCCCTGGGACTTCCCTGGTGGCACAGTGGTTAGGAATACACCTGCCAGTGCAGGGGACATGGGTTCGAGACCTGGTCGGGGAAGATCCAACATGCCATGGAGCTACTGGGCCTGTGGCACAAGAACTTCTGTTCAGTAATGAAAGTACAGCAGTTAAAGTATTCTGGCAGTTTAATCACTCATCAAATTCTGTGTACCTTTCTCTACTTTTCCCCCAAGAATAAGCATATGTATCTATGTAGACATGTTCTTATACTTTAAAACAATCATGTTATATGTTGCCTGCAAGTGTTTTTTTTAGTTGTTCCATGGGCATCTTTTTAGGTGATTATTTTGTAGATCTACTGTGTTTGTTTCAATGGCTGTGTAACACACCATTTTGTGTGTCTTTTCTTTAACCATTTATCTGTTCATTTGCAAATATACATAGAGTACTTGTCATGTGTCAGTTACTGGGGACAAATATCAATGAAAAAAACGTGCTAGTCTTTCAAGGAGCTTGTATCTAATTAAAGTTTATATTCCCCTATTGATGCTCATTATTTGTTCCCTCCTCCCTTTTTTTGCTCTTTTTATAGGGTGATATGTTGAATATCCTTGTACATATCTTTTGTATCTTGATGTACTTGTGCTATGGGCTTGTTGAGCCTAAAGGATACTTGCTTAAAATTACTAATTTTTGCCAACTGGTATAATTTTCTTTCATTGTTTTTATTTTACATTTCCCTAATCCTTGGAAGAGTTGTGCATGTTTTAATGTGTTTATTGGCCATTTGTACTACAGTGAACTGCCTATTTTTTTTTTTTTTTTTGCGGTACGCGGGCCTCTCACAGCTGTGGCCTCTCCCGTGCTCCGGACGCACAGGCTCAGCGGCCATGGCTCACGGGCCCAGCCGCTCCGCGGCACCCGGACCGGGGCACGAACCCGTGTCCCCTGCATCGGCAGGCGGACTCTCAACCACTGCGCCACCAGGGAAGCCTTGAACTGCCTATTTTGATTCTTTGCCCATTTTTCCTCTTGTGTTGTCTTTTCTTGCTAATTTGTGAGAGCTCCTGTGTATTCTGGGTTTTCATTCCTTGTCTGTTTATTGCACTGCAGGTGTTTTCTCCCAGTCTGTTATTTATCTTTTATTTTTAAAAATTTTAATATTTATTTATTTATTATTATTATTTTTCTGGCTGCTCTGTGCAGCATGCAGGATCTTAGTTCCCTAACCAGGGATTGAACTTGTGCCCCCTGCATCTTTCATTTTTTATTTCTTCTTAATTTGGGGCTTACCAGAAAAGTTGCAAGATTAATATAAAGACTCCCAGGTACATTTCACTCACATTTTTCAAATGTTAACGTTTTACTATATTTGCTTTCTCCTATCATTTAAAATTAAAAAAAGTATTTTTTCTGAACCGTTTGAGAGTAAGTTGCAGACGTGATTCTCCTTTACTCCTAAATATTTTATTTTCTTAAAACAAGGACTTTTTTAATATTATCACACTATGATTATAAAAATCGTGAAATTATTTTTGACACAATCTGTAGATCTTATCCAGATCTCACCAGTTGTCTCAATAATGTCTTCTAGAGGGAAGGGAAATCCAAGATTGTATGCACTGCATTCATTTATGTCTCTTTAGTCGCGTTTAATCTGGGACAGTTTCTGCTTGCTTTTTTGTTTCATGACATTGATACTTCAGTTGTGTTAGGAAAGCCTCAGTTTGTGCTTGTGTGGTGTTTGCTCATGTTTAGATTCAAGTTCTGCACTTTTCAGGGAGGAATGCCATCCATGGACATGATGTGCTCTCAGTTCCTCTAACCAGATCAGTCCCATCTTTGACGATGCTAACATTGACCATTTGGTTGCAGTGGTGTCTGCTGCTTTTTCCATTGTAAGGTTATTTTTGGGAGATAACCGTAAAGTTTGCTGTGGGGTTTAGAGGTTTTGAGCCTGTGATTATGGAAATACCCTATTACTCCGTAAACTTATAGCACTAGTTGTAGCTGCCACTGATCATTGTTGCCTCTTGAATGACTGATGATTATGACTTTTCCAAATGGTGATTTTCCAGTTCGATCATTCCTTCTATATTTGTTGGCTCTCTGCTGTAAAGAAGAGCTTTCCCATTGTGTATATATTTTTATATTTATTGTGGATTTATGAAATTTTAGTTTATTCAGTAGATTATAATTCTTTACCATTATCTTGGTGTTCAAATTGTACCAAATTTATCCAGTTAATGTTTAACTTTATGTTTTTTTTGTTATAATTTTTAATATGTTTAAAAGTATTGATTTCTTGGAACTTCCCTGGTGGTCCAGTGGTTAAGACTCGGCGCTTCCAAAGCAGGGGGCATGGGTTCGATCCCTGGTTGGAGAACTAAGATCCCGCATGGCGCATGGTGTGGCCAAAAAACAAAACAAAACAAACTGACTTCTTTTGGCTTCTGGATTTTGCGTTGTACTTAGTGGAAGCTCTTTCTTGCCTAAACTGTTGATCATCTAAGTCCCAGGTTTTCTAACCTTTGCTGCTTGCCTTGTGAATACTTCCATTGCCTCTAAGCACCACAATGGGGAGTGGCTGGGAATAGAACAGAACGGTGCAGAGAAGCCCAGATGGTTGCTGTGCATAGCCAAAAACAACCATTATAGCACAGAGCTTGTTTAAAAAAAAAAAAATTAACCCTCGGAAATTGAAATCCTTAAGCGTATTCAAACTTCCCCCTTTCAAGCAGTGTGCTAAGTGTATTTAATCTTTTCTTAACGATTCAGGACATTAGGAATATTATTATTATTATTTTTTGCTGTGAGTGACACCTCTTCTACCTCCTGAATTGAACAGGAGTGTTTCTCATAAGGTTGAATGACTAAGTCTAGGCCACTTTAATTTTAAGAGTTTTTGTATTTGCTATTCTTAAATTAAAAGAAGTTTTTTTCACCTATTTTCCTTCACTGTCTTTTGCCTGCCAGTTAGCTCTGCTTTCTTGTTGTTACTACTTTGTTGCTTCTAATAGTCTCTCCTTTCTAATCTGCTGTAAAGTTGGGAAGCCAGATACCCACAATATTCTAATAATCTGGTTAAATAACAAATACCCTCAAGTGTGAGGCCCCGGGAGTCTCCCTTCATGAGTGGTTGGGCTGTATGTTTTTTTCCACTAGGAGACATGGCTTTTTCTGACAATGTGGGTGGCAGTAAGGATCTCAGTCATTCATAACTGCTCTTTGAAATAGGTAGGGCAAGAGATGCTCTCTGTAATTTATAGAGGAAGTAATGGGTGGTGGTGGTAACGTTATTATTAGGAGAGCTGGAATTTGAATCTGTTTTTTTCCTCTAAATCTATTAAGTATTATTTTTAGTAATACTTCCTTGTCCCATCTATTACGAATAATACTTTCTAGAAAGCTATGTTGTATACTGGCTTTAAGTATGGATCTCTCATGGATTTTTATTAAATGTAAGTTTTATTTATTTTTTATGTTTTAAAAATTTATTTTATTTATTTATTTTTGTCTGTGTTGGGCCTTTGTTGCAGTGGTGGTCTTTCTCTAGTTGCAGCGAGCTGGGGCTGCTCTTCCTTGCAGTGTGCGGCTTTCTCATTAAAGTGGCTTTTCTCTTGTTGCGGAGCACAGGCTTTAGGCGCATGGGCTTCAGTAGTTGTGGCACTCGGGCTCAGTAGTTGTGGCTTACGGGCTCTAGAGTGCAGGCTCAGTAGTTGTGGCATATGGGTTTAGTTGCTCTGTGGCATGTGGGATCTTCCCGGACCAGGGATCGAACTCATGTCCCCTGCATTGGCAGGTGGATTCTTAACCACTGTGCCACCAGGGAAGCCCTAAAGGTAAGTTTTAAAATGAAGCAGGTTACTAGCACATAATTTTCAAGTTCCTGTTGGCCTACAGTGTGGGTCTCAGACTAGAAGTGGAGAGAAGGTTGAGACTGTTAGACTTAATCAATTATCTATTTTATTATCATTAATAATTATTAATTTCATGGGAATTCCCTGGTGGTCCAGTGGTTAGTACTCTGCGCTTTCACTGCTGAGGACTGGAGTTCAATCCCTGATTGGGGAACTAAGATCCCACAGATCTCGTGGCGTGGCTAAAAAAAAATAATAATAATTATATGTCTACCTATGTACATAAATACATAAATTTCATTATCTGTTAGTGCTATTATATACAATGCTATCTGCCTGGAACCCTCTTTGCATGGTTGGTTCCTTTCAGCTCTCAGATTAGATGTTGCCTCTTCAGAGAGCCCTTCCCTGACCTGAAATTACTTCCCTCTTCCTACCTCCCTCCTCTTTTATATCACACACCCTATTTATTTCCTTTATGGCTTAATCACTTTTTGGAAATACCTTCTGGAAATATCTTGTGTATTGTTAATAACCAGTAAAATGTTAGCTCTGTGATTTTTTATCCTTTGTCCATCTTTAGGGTTTATTTTATCTCATTGCTTAGGTCTTTTCGAACTCCTCTGAGCACCTTCCTTTGCCCAGGAATGAGGCTCTCTGAATTTAAGGACTTCTGTGAGGGCCTTGTGTCTTGTTTACCATTGTATCCACAGAACCTTGAATAGCAGTCCTGCGGAATATGATATAATTTCAGCAAACATTGAATGTAATGACAACATACTGGCTTTTTCACTTGAGAGGTGCATTTGGGGCTTATAGTCTAATGTGCTTTTCAAAGAATAAGCATATGGCGTAGCTGCATTATTACTGATTAATAATACCATTTTATGTGTCATACTACTTTGTATTTTTTTTAAACAGAAATTTTCAGTTATGGGTTAGCTGGTCTATTTGGTTTGAAGCCATAGAAAATATTTGAATCTTTTTTTTTTTAAACACTCTGTGAATCTTAAAGAGTGATTCTCAAACTTATGTCTGTGAACCACTCTGACAGAGCAAGAAGACATGCAGGCCAATATTTTGTTTATTTTTATTTTATAGCCAGTATTTCCTTTTAGGTTCTATTTTTGGCACAGAAGCTGCATTAGTACGGGAGGAAGACCAGGCAACTACTGTTGCATCCCCAATGTAGTTTGTCTTATTTGCCAAGTGAGGACTGAATTGGGTACTTGGATAAAACCAGGGGAGAAGAATGATTTAGTTGGAGATGCGAGGGAAAATTGCACCTTCGATACCCTGGTTGGTCTGTGGCAAGAAGCTAGCTACCTACTGTTTAACTCTATGCTTTGTTCTGAGTTATTTTTGGAATAAGTCATGTGACGGAAAGAAAGACTATAGAGGATAGGAGAAATTGAGGAAAAATTTATTCCCCCTCAGTGTTTCACAAGATGTCCTGGGGAGAAGGAGTTTGAATAACTAATTTTACCCTTAGTCTGTTTTTAGAGTTTGTTCCATCTCAAAGACATATGATTAGGTCTTGTTGAATTCTTCTGAATACCTTCCTTGGCCATACGCAGCTACTAGATTCTCTGAATTCAGGACTTCTTACAGTATTTTTTGCTTGGTTGCCTTCCTTTTCCTAAGATGATTTTAAAAAGCCCTTTAGGTATATAGAAAGCTCTGTGCCCATTAAATGATAGCTTTTCCCTGCCAGTCACTGAAAGGTATAAGACTTAAAAAAAAAAAAATAGCATCAATTTGTTTGAACTTGCACATGTAATATCTGTTTATTTTTGTTGTTAAAATTGAACCAAACTTCAATCAGAATGAAAGTGTGGGGAGCATAAGAGAGGGACAAAATTATATTCTCAATTTATGTAGAAAATAGAAACATAATGGCTTTGAACATGTTGATGAATTAAAAAAAAAAAGGCCAGGTTTTGTGTTTACTGTACAATCATTAAAAGCACGTTGCTGATGATATATCTCTGGAAAATCTTGGTTCAGGCATATCTCCCATTTGGTGGGTAGGAAAAATGAGGCACACAAAATCAATCTAATTTGTCCAAGGTTACATACAGAAAATTATAAGGAGCGTGTAGATTTCCAGACTCTACCTAATATTTTATCCAGTTAGTTGAAAAGTATATGGACTTCAAAGAGGACACGTGAAGTACTTAATACAGTTTCCTAACTGTACATAGTAATCGCTCAGTTAAATTTTGCTATTATTAATTATTCAGGGAGAAGTTTCTGGTTGCTGATAATGTATATCTTGATGTTTTTGAGCACAGAGACATAATATTTGTATTCATGCTGGTAAGAAGAAAATTAAGTTGAATTACAGTACAAAACTTCTGCAAATACTTTGCAATACAGACTTTTGTGTTTTGGATTTCTGCTTTCATGACTTTTAGGCCACTGTTAGTTTTAGATAAGAAAAATTTGAATCTCTGATTCTGTTTTCTTCAAGGGCCTGTTCTGCCTTTGTAGGCGTTTTGCATAGCAAGTACAGGTCGTTTTGTGTTGAATGCGAAGTTTACTTTAGTGTCTGGTGTTAGATGATTTGTATAGTATTAAGTGAAATGTTTTAATGTATTGTAGTGTTGAGGATATCTTTGATGTAATTTTGACATGAGTATTACATATTGATTAAGTTTCTGTTTCTAAATATTAAGGAGTGCAAATATTTTAATCTTTATATGCCAGGAATTCTGGGATCTTCTTGTTCCCCCTCCTTAAATTGCTGCTGGTGGAGATGGAAGCCCGTCTCAGTGTTAATAAATGCCATTACCCATTCCCTTCCCCCAGCTTTACACTGGAGCCTAGTTTGCCTGCAGCTGCAATGGTAGGCATCTTTCAGGAAGTGACCTTGGCTTGTATTAATCAAATTCAGAACACACAAAAAGCTTCTTGCTAACATGCTGACTTGATGTAAAATTTTATCGCATCCATTTTCTTTCAGAATGAGGCCATCTTGTAAAAAGAAGATGTACAGAAGACTCCTCCAATTTAATACATTAAAAAAGCTTCTGCAAACCATGTTTAAAAAAACACCTAGATTTTAAAAGTAAAGACTCTTTATAGACAAAGATGCATAAACTTAGATCATGAAGGTTTGGGAGTTGTTACTAGAAAATTACTTGTTTTAATGCTGAATTTAAAAAAAAACCCCTCTACATTAGGATCAAGTTTATTTACTATCTTAACTACATTAAATTGCTGTGGAAAATTTATACCTATGAATTTATTTTGGGGCCCTTTAGTAGTTATATATTAAGTAAGATACTTTTGTATATTGGTTATCTTTGGGTGTTCAGAAATGACTGTGGTGTCTTACTCTGTTGATTTGGGTAAGAAAACTAATGCCCTACATGGAATCATTTTCTTAGGTAGTGGTAGCACCTACAGGGCCTTATAAATATAACTTAAAATTAAGTCAACAAGACTGGTAAAATTCGACCACCTATTGTATTAATGAGAAATATTCTGACTACAAATTCACACAATTGCTTATTAGTATTTAACTGATCATTGTGATAGAGCAGTTAATACAGCTCTTTCACTTTTATCATGTAACGCGTCACAGAAATCTAGTTTTTAAATGTAGGGTAGTTAAGGTGTGTATAGTACAGATCTTCATTTTAACCTTGCTCAATGTTAAATATAGAATGTTGGAAAGAGTAATGGATTAATTTACTGATGTTTTCTGCATTTGGGAGAAATTTACATTAAGAAAAAAGAATTGGAGAGTAGTTGAGTCTATTGCCAAGGGGTTCACTCTTGAGTTTATTGTACATAGGAGTCACTTCTGTGTACTGAACTGTTTGAGGAGAGAAATACAAGAAAAGAAAGCTTAAACCTTAGGAGCTGTACCTGCATTTTGGTAGATGTACAGTACGAAAAGTACAGGCATGTTGCACGTTTATAAATTAATGATTAGGAGAGGAGGTGGAGAATCTATGCAAATAAAAAATTGGGGTTAGATAAATACTTTGATTAAATGTCTTCAATATCTGAGTTTTTTTTAAAGCATTTACTGGAAACATAACCAGCATTATCTTTCATCATATTGTAAATTGTTCTTAGAATTGCAGCCTCATGGAGATAAATCTATCTGTTTAACTTGCCTAATAAGTTCACCCTTTGTCTCGATACCAGCATTAATGATTGGTTTGTTAGATACTACAGGATAATTTAAAGGAAAATTACTCGATCATTTCTCCCCTCAAATACCTGTTTAAAATACATGGTCTTCAATAAAATCATCATCTTGAACTTAAAATGTTCTTTGCCTCCTCCTCTGCTACCTCCCCTTCCCCCACACAAAAAAAAAAAAAAAAAAAAAAAGAAAAAGGAAAGCCTTGCAAGAAAAGGAATACAGGCAATCCTGGTGGCCAATGAGTTAATGTTCATTTGCAGCCTGAGGGTCAGCGTACAGTCTCTGTTTCCTGATTGGCTGCTAAAAGGTGAAATTGAAACCACTGTAAACTTTTGACCCTGTAGCAATTCTTGTGGAACGCCTTCCACTGGTGGAGCCCAGAGCTTCAGCTCACCTCTCCACCCAACCCCTCCCACCCCCTTTCCTGTATTTATTTTGTGTGATCGTGCAGCACTGCATGCAGTTTTTCCAGGAGATGGGGGAGAGGGAGGTGGAACAAGCACCAGCAAGCGGCTGGCTTCATGCCTGTTTTAGCAACCATGTCATTACTAACTACAGCTCAGCCAGAGATATGGGGCTTGTTAATAAACTGGTCTGCCAACCGGAGTTTTTTAGTTTTCTCCTTAATCTCAAGGTAATTTAAAAAATGCAGAATGGTTATATTTACTGCCATTGTTCATCAGTGGATAGTATGGTAGTGCAAGCAAAATGTATGGCATGATTTCCTGAATGTGTTGAGTTAAAAATAGCTTTCATATTCAGCAACCTTTATACACCCCATTAATGTTTCCTCTGTCTCTCATGATTTTTACACAAATAACATTTTACAAAAGTTTTTTTCTTCTTTGCTTTTGTCTTTTGTTATAAAGAAACTCAAATGGCATTTTGGTTCTAACTATGGAAAATAATTGCAGAAGTTATCTGTACATTCAAATTTCGTTAATAATTCTTTCTCCCTCCTTTATTTTTTCTTGGCAGAGGTAAATGGTTTTGGATTTGTCTTTCATTCACCTGTAAATAGTGCTTTATAGTTACCAGAGCAATCCTATGAAAAAGGCAGGGCCACCCTTCTCTCTTTTCTCCTTTAATATTATTATCAGACTCTGTCTTCATCTCCTGGTTCTTCCTTGTGTCCCTGGTTTCCGGTGCAGCGTAGCAGGTTGATGCTCAGCAGATGCTTACTGAATGAACACAGTTTTCATTTCGGAAACTATAGTGGTTATTTGTAGCTGCTTCTTTCCTAATTAGCAGCAGGAACCATATTTTGCTTATACTTTTGAGTGCTTGTGCAGCGCCTGACATCTAATAGGTGCAGAACAAACATTTAAGTGAATTAGATGCCTCCCACAAGATCACTATGAATCTGAACTTCCAAAAACTAGGTTTTCTGAAATCAAGGCTTCTTTTTTAACTGCCTCATTTAAATTTTCAGGTTGGCTCCACATAGAACTAAACATTTATTATAACTTATTAAATGACTGTGTAGAATAAATTACGACAAATCAGCTTGCTCCTTTCTAGTGTACATCACAGGATAGGTGGTAATACATGTCAGGTTTTTTTTTTTTTTTTTTAACCCTGTCCTTACTTTACTAGGCCTGTGTATGCTGTAATTTGAAATAATTCCTGCTCCCCTTGTCAAAAAGATTATGGTTTTTTTGAAAGTTTGTCATCAGTGTATTACCAATGTTCTCTTGGGTACCAAATACATTTTTCCTTATTTACTTGAGCACATAATTATGGGCTAAATAATAAATTTTAAAGAGAAAATTCTTTTTATTGAGTTTATACAGCTTCAAAAACAGTAGCATCTTTTTATATAATTTTAAATTATATAAAATAATTTGTCTTTTGTTCTAAAGACAAATTATTTTTTAAAATAATTTGTTTTATTTTTTAAAAATAAATATATTTTAAAATGAATTTATTTGTTTTATTTATTTTTGGCTACGTTGGGTCTTTGTTGCTTTATTTTTTTAAAATAAATTTATTTTAAAATAAATTTGTTTTATTTATTTATTTTTGCCTATGTTGGGTCTTTGTTGCTGCGCACAGGCTTTCTCTAGTTGTGGCGAGCAGGGGCTACTCTTCATTGCGGTGCACGGGCTTCTCATTGTGGTGGCTTCTCTTGTTGCGGAGCACAGGCTCTAGGCAGGCAAGCTTCAGTAGTTGCGGCTCTCAGGCTCAGTAGTTGTGGCTTGTGGGCTCTAGAGCACAGGCTCAGTAGTTGTGGCCCACGGGCTTAGTTGCTCTGCGGCATGTGGGATCTTCCCGGACCAGAGCTCGAACCTGTGCCCCCTGCATTGGCAGGCGGATTCTTAACCACTGCGCCACTAGGGAAACCCTTAAATTTTCATATGGTATTAAACTTACATCCTTTTTTCCCGTTTCATTATAGCTACAAATTGGTTGCAGTTGATTGTTGCAAGTAAAATCTGGTGTTACAGTTTCGACAAAGGATATATTTATTGCTTGGTAAATAATCTCAACTGCAAAAATATTTTAAGTTTAGTTTATGCCAATATTATGTAATCTTTAAGTAACCTGATATTTAGTTGGTGCACAAACTTACTCTGTAGTGCTTTGAAGATTTGTGGGCAACAGCTGGCTTTTCCCAAAGATGGTGATTCCCCATCTCTATCTGTGATTTTAGGGAACTGAGGAGGGAGTACCTGGGAGTCCTGCCTGCAGCAACATGGAAAGAACAATGAGTTTAATACGATTAGTAGTAGAATCCTTGCCCCCTTCCATGTTCAACAGCAAAAGAAAAACACGTTCAATAATATTCAGTGGCCTGTTTTTGTCCAGTCGGTGTTTCCAAGCATCAGCATCATGTAGTTTGGATTTTCCTCTCTGTCATATCCCCTCCCCCAGTTTGAATCTTTGTTCTGGCCTCGAGGCACACCTTCTCAGACTAGCTATTAACAAAGCTCAGTTTGATCTCCCCCAAGCCCCCCGATAGCTTTCTAGTGGTGCAGGTTTTGATAATGGGGATCTCATCAGTCACCTTTCTGTTATTTATAGTAGAAAAATTAATGTCATACCCTGTCCCCTCCCCCACTGCGATATTTAATATTTTGGGGTTGTGTCATTCAGTTTTTATGTCGGTCTGATTTGACTGTGTGTGTGATTGACTAAAGTCCAAACTATGAAAAGGAGTAAGGATAAGGTTGTTTTTTGGCTGTGCCACGCGGCTTGCTCAACCAGGGACTGAACCTGAGCCCTCGGCAGTGAAAGTGCAGAGCCCTGACCACTGGACCGCCAGGGAATTCCCAGGATAAACTTATTTTTGATGAAGATAATAAGTACAGTCCCAGGAAATATGCTTTGATTGTTGCCTTTGCAGAATCTTGGTTCTAGGCAAGTTAACTGCAGTTCCCCAACAGTTCCATACTTCACGGGATCCTGGTATATAGTACTTTTTAGACCATCTGCTCCTTGCAGGTTCCTGGTAGGCAGGCCAGTCATTGATCTTTGACTATTTGGGGACCTCTCTAATCCAACTGCATACTTCCTGGGAGAGGAGAATTTTGTAGATGGTGTTCCTTTGGGTCCTGGGGGTTGTGGGTACAGATTGGCTGGGTCAGCACTCCTTTGGATAGTTCTCACCAGCAGTACGACAATGTTTGAGTATTAATGTAGGCTGTCTCGCCAACCTTTCACGTTAGGCAGCAGACTTGTTTCCCGGGTCAGTCATTAGGGTATTAGGTACATTCTGACTCAAATTCCTTTTCCTTCCCACCCCTCTTGTTCTTAGGTACTAATGCCACCCCACCACCCCCGTTAGCCCCCCAAAAGGAGCAACAACAAAAGAACCATTTCTGAAATGAAACTTTATTTAAAATTAGGGCCAGAAAACCTTGGATTTTCTTTACAGGACTTCTGCCTACCTTTTCCCCCTTCACTGTCCTCTAATTAAATTGGATATAAAAATTCAAGTTATAGGGACTTCCCTGGTGGTCCAGTGGGTAAGACTCCATGCTCCCGGTGCAGGGGCTGTGGGTTTGATCCCCGGTCGGGGAACTAGATCCTGTGTGCGTGCCGCAACTAAGAAGTCCACATTGCCGCAACTAAAGATTCTGTGTTCCACAATGAAGATCCCGCGGGCCACAACTAAGACCCGATGCAGCCAAAATAAATAAATAAAATAAAAATTAAAAAAAATTCACGTTGTAAAACATTGAATTCATTTAAAAACTAAAACTGATGATTGTGTTTTCTCCTATTTTTTAATTTCACTGTGCTTGGTAATTCTTGTTATATTATGTGTCAGTCTTGTTTGGCTAATAATTGTTTTTATTTATTGAGCATTTGTATACTAGGTACTAATAAGTAATTTAAGCATTTTCACTTAATGTTCACAAGAGCCTTAGGAGGTGTGATAGCCATTTTAAGATGAGAAATCTAAGGCTCAAAGATGTCTTTAGTTGACCCAGGGGTACCTAACGAGATCTGGTGGGCTCTGAAGCTTCTGCCCTTTAGCCATTATGCTAACAACTAGCTATACTATTGTGGATTGGAAGATGTAGTCCAAGAACCACCTTACTTATGGCATGTATCTCAGTTATAAGCTAGAGACTACTGTGCTTATCAGTAGACCTGGTACTAGATATATCAGTTCCTTTTATAACTTTAATTGCATGGCACTGATATATTACCAGGGTTTTCCTCTTTTCCCTTTGTGATCCACATTATAATGTGATATCCTTCCATCCTCAACCCCCACTCCCCCATTTTCGCACTTTTGAGTTTCAAAAGTGCAACAGACCGGGCTTCCCTGGTGGCGCAGTGGTTGAGAGTCCGCCTGCTGCTGTAGGGGAACCGGAAGATCCCACATGCCGCGGAGTGGGTAGGCCCGTGAGCCATGGCCGCTGAGCCTGTGCGTCTGGAGCCTGTGCTCCGCAACGGGAGAGGCCACAGCAGTGAGAGGCCCGCGTACCGCAAAAAAAAAAAAAAAAGGGGGCAACAGACCCTTCACATCATGCAGCTAGATTGTGGTTGGTTGTCTTCTCTATGCTACATGTGGATTGGCCATGGCTGTGATGTATTTGTTACTCGGAACTTGTGAATATATCATTTTTTTCTTCCATCCTTTCTCAACAGACTTGCCAATTCCAGTGTGAATGCTATTAATTTAAGGGCATAGTTATGGTTCTTGTCTTTATAGATATCTGTAGAATTAGCAATAGTTAAATTATTGCTTTATTGATACATCTGGAAAATCATAAGTGATGTTGAATGTTTTTATTGGCTCACTTTCTTGTTGCACTAGAGCCTGCTCCACATCTCCTCAAGTGCAAAGTCTGCTGTTCTTTATGTTCATGTATTTATTGCAGTTTATTTTGAAGAACTGCCCCTCACTTACCTGTCTCCCATTTCAAATTATTTTTTGTTGGTGACTCAAATGATGCACCCTTTCCTAGAGGGGAAGAAAATATCCAGGGCTTTTTTTTGTTTTACCCTTCTCCTTGCTTGCTTTATCCATCCATCTGGTGGGTATTTATCTTTTTTTGGCTTCAGTATTTAATTAGCTTCTGACAGGATATTTATATTTAATTGATTAATCAGTTAATTAATTAATGGCTGTATTGGGTCTTCATTGCTGCGTGCGGGCTTTCTCTAGTTGTGGTGATCAGGCTACTCTTCGTTGTGGTGCACGGGCCTCTCATTGTGGTGGCTTCTCTTGTTGCGGAGCACGGGCTCTAGGTGCGCGAACTTCAGTAGTTGTGGTGCACGGGCTTAGTTGCTTCGCGGCATGTGGGATATTCCCAGACCAGGGCTCGAATCCATGTCCCCTGCATTGGCAGGCAGATTCTTAACCACTGTGCCACCAGGGAAGTCCTATATTATTTTAGATTGTTAATTTGTTGAACATTACTTTTGGACTGGTGGGAACGTCCCAAGTTCAAATTACCCAGCTGGTTTCATCACTTTTCAGGACTTGAAGGTGATCTCCTTTATCTCCACTTTGTGTTATCCATGTTTACAAACTGTGACAGACTGTATTGTGTATGCCCTGCCTGATTTTTATTTTTTTTTATTAAAAAAAATTTTTTTTAGCAGAAGTAGTAATATATGGCAAAATAAGGCATCAAGCTCAAATTCCCAGGAAGAGGCCTTATACTTGATAGCTTTTTGTTGTTATTGTTTGTTTCTTATGTCCAGGGAAGGGAAAGGTGGGAAAAGTTATTTTGTGTGTGACTAATAATAGTACTTATATAAAGAAAGGGCAATAAAAATCAACACCCTTTTTTTTTTTTTTTTTTTTGTCCTCAGGATCAAAATACTTGCTGAACAGTGGAATCAGAGACCAATAAAAATAAACTCTACTTGAACATCATCTGACTGGTTAGCCAGGTAATTCAGTTTTACTTTGGATCTTTTGTAATTTTCTGACTTCACCCTCTGAAGGTCCTGCCCTCTTCTTGACTTATGGTTTAATCTTAAGCTTATTTTATGTGTCATGCTTTCCTCTTTAATAATACTATTAGTTGAACGAAGGAATAAGTGAATATATATGTGTATTCTATATACAAACATAGATTTGGGGGAAGGGTTGGAACTGTATGTTACGGTTTATATGAGACACTACCACCTGCCCACTGTTTCCTTACGTGTGAATATTTTAATGGCACATAGTCAAAATCTGAGTCAGCGCCACCCATTTTGACTATTTCACCTTGTGAAGACCAGTTTCACCGGATTGCTTGTGCTAGTGTGCAACATTTCATCTGACTCCTCTCCTGACTTTTATTATTGCATCAGAATAGGAAAAATGAGAAGAGAAAAGTTGTCTGATAGCTAAGAAAGCGGTTATGCTTTTCTTAGCTAGTTAAATTTCTTTTTGCTGGTAACACTGTTGTTTTTTGTTGTGGTACGCGGGCCTCTCACTGTTGTGGTCTCTCCCCTGTTGCGGAGCACAGGCTCAGCAGCCATGGCTCACGGGCCCAGCCGCTCCGCGGCATGTGGGATCTTCCCGGACCGGGGCACGAACCCGTGTCCCCTGCATCGGCAGGCGGACTCGCAAGCACTGCACCACCAGGGAAGCCGTGGTAACATTATTCTCTTGGTTAGCTAGGCTTGAAATGTGAGTCATCTTTGAATCCTACCCCCCTTTGATATATTTAATAAACAGGTCTTATCTGGTTTTCTGTTTTCATGTCCCGTGTATTTGTTCAACTTTCTGTTACCAATCTTAGCTTCCTAGGCCAAGACTCCTTAATTTCATGCTTGTGTTTGTCCAAATGTCCCATAACTGCTTCTTATCTGTAGTGTTTCTACCTACTTGAAGGTTTGCTAGAAAATTTTCTTAAATATACCCCTTTAACCAAGCCTCTTTTCTGTTCTAAGCTTTGTGCTACTGGTCCCTGGCTTACAGAAAAAAAAAGTACAAACTCCCTTCTCTTGTATTTGAAACAGTCCTTTGGGAATTTATCTAAGCCTCTGTCCTCAGCTCTTGCTATTTCCCTATAAAATCCTTCAATTAATTATGGTATATACCCATTATATTCTGAACATAGTAGAGAACTATCTCCATAGTATTTATCTTAAAAAAAAGAAACTTGGGCTTCCCTGGTGGCGCAGTGGTTGAGAGTCCGCCTGCCGATGCAGGGGACGCGGGTTCGTGCCCCGGTCCGGGAGGATCCCACATGCCGTGGAGCGGCTGGGCCTGTGAGCCATGGCCGCTGGGCCTGTGCATCCGGAGCCTGTGCTCCGCGACGGGAGAGGCCACAAAAGTGAGAGGCCCACGTACCGCAAAAAAAAAAAAAAAAAAAACTTTATTTGGCAATACTTTGCAATTTACAAAAGTTACAAAAATAAGAGTATGAAAAACATCTAGATATTCTTTAGCCAGATACAGTCTCTGGTTTTATTATTTACGTTCATGTGTGCTTTTACTCTTTCTTCTCTCTCTTTCTCTCTTTTCTGAGCTATTTGAGGGTATGTTGTATATATTGTGCTTCTTTCCCTTAATACTTCTGCTTTATAGGGTCATTCTCTCATATAACCATTGTATAGTTATAAGCTTCATAAATGGATGTCGATACAAATCTATTGCGTTCAGACAAAATATTCCAGTTTTGTCAGTTGACCTAATAAGGTCACTCACAGCATTTCCCTTACTTCTTGTAACAGAAACCAGTCTGGGGTCAGATACCGCATGTAGTTATTATTTTTCTTTAGCCTCCCTTTTCCTGGTATATTTCCACAGCCTTTGTCTTTCATGACATTGACATTTTTGAAGAACACAACCCTTCCCCTCCCTTATTAGAATGTTCTTCATTTTCTGTTTGTCTGAAGTTTTCTTGCAATTAGAATGTGGTTATGCGTTCTTGGCTGGAATACTGCATAGGTGATGTGATCCTCCGAGAAAGATGCACAACTTCTGGAGGCACATGGTGTATTCTGTCCCTCATTGGGATGTTAATTTTGATCACTTGGCCAAGGTGTTGCCAGATTTCTCCACTGTATAGTTTTTTTTCCTTCTTTTGCAAGCAGTAAGCAGTCTGTGGGGGACACAATGCTGGTACCACAATTCTCGTCACAATTTGCCCTAGATTTAGCATTCATTGATGATTCTTGTCTGATCTAATTTTTTACCGTAATGGTTCCAAAATGGTCATTTTCTTATTCCATTCCCAGTGGAGCTCTTTTAATCACGCTCCTGTGTCCTTGTGGAGAACAGTATTAGAGACCAAGATCCCTGGGTGGTGGAGGGTCGGTGTCCTTGTTGCTTCTGGGTTGTCTTCTCTTCTTGACACTTACAGTGACACAGCTAGAAAATATATGAATGTCTATACACATACATACATAAATATACTTGTTCATATATACATGTTCATAGCAACATGAATATATGTAGTTTAGAAATCATGAGTTTATGTCAGTATGTCCAATTTCACTCCACATCTACAGGGTTCTTTCTTTGCACCTCTCATTTCATATTTTTATGTCTTTTTTTTTTTGGCGGTACACGGGCCTCTCACTGTTGTGGCCTCTCCCGTTGCGGAGCACAGGCTCTGGACTCACAGGCTCAGCAGCCGTGGCTCACGGGCCCAGCCGCTCCGCGGCACGTGGGATCTTCCCAGACCGGGGCACGAACCGTGTCCCCTGCATCAGCAGGCGGACTCCCAACCACTGCGCCACCAGGGAAGCCCTTTATGTCCTTTTTTTTAAAAAAAAAATTTATTTATTTTTGGCTGCATTGGATCTTTGTTGCTGCGTGCGGGCTTTCTGTAGTTGCGGGGAGCGGGGGCTACTCTTCGTTGCAGCGCGCAGGCTTCTCATTGTGGTGGCTTCTCTTGTTGCGGAGCATGGACTCTAGGGTGCACGGGCTTCAGTAGTTGTGGCGCACGGGCTCAGTAGTTGTGGCATTTGGGCTGTAGAGCACAGGCTCAGTAGTTTTGGCTCGCGGGCTCTAGAACGCAGGCTCAGTATTTGTAGGGCATGGGTTTAGTTGCTCCGTGGCATGTGGGATCTTCCTGGACCAGGGATTGAACCCATGTCCCCTGCTTTGGCAGGTGGATTCTTAACCATTGCACCCCCAGGGAAGTCCCTTTATGTTCGTTTTTATGCCATGAGAGCTCTGGTTCCCAACATTGCCAGTACATTTACTCTTTTGCTCTATCCTATAATACATCTAAAATAATTTCAGAATTGCTTGACCATTTCACTGTGACCATTTGACAGTAAACAAACTTACTTAAAGTGAGTGAAGAATTTGTATATAGTTCTCCACTTCCCCAAGACTGAGAGTAAATCCTGTATTGTTTTTTAATTATTGATTGATTTATATTTAATTTATTTATTTGGTTGTGCCAGGTCTTAGTTGCGGCAGGTGGGCTCCTTAGTTGCGGCAGGTGGGCTCCTTAGTTGGGGCATGAGAACTCTTAGTTGCGGCATGCCTGTGGGATCTAGTTCCCTAAGCAGGGATTGAACCCAAGTCTCCTGCATTGGGAGTGTGGAGTCTTAACCACTGTGCCACCAGGGAAGTCCCCCCCGCTCAACCTTTTTGTAAGATTTGCATATTTGTATTTCTTTTTTTACTTTTTATTAGAGTTGATTTACAATGTTGTGTTAGTTTCAGGTGTAAAATCCTGTATTCTTAAATTACTTGAATTAGTCCTCCCTCCTCCTACTTTCCCTTCCTTCCCCAGTTTTATTTCCCACCCTTACTTTCTGCATAATGTAGTTATGGTATTTGTTTGAAATGAAATGAGATTTATTTATTTGTATGCTTGAGTTTCAGTTTGTTTTAAAGTGCTCCTTCCCATTCTGATTGGTTATGTTTTGATTATGTAGAATATGAACACATTTTCCAAAGTCAAAATTTTACAGAAGATACACATTCCCTTCTGTATCCTTTCTACCCCATTCTCCCCATTCTTGGAGGAAACTATCTTCAGTGTTTTCTGAAGTATTTCCCTGTGTTTCTTTTTGTAATGACAAACAGATATATGTATAATATGTTTTATTTTTTCCTTTTGTTTTCACAAAAGGTCGCATACTATGTATATTCTTTTGCACTTTCCTCTTTTCACTTACTGATATCTCCTGGAAATAATGCCATATCATGCCAAAGGGATCTTTCCCATTCATTTTTAAAAATCATGGTAAACTTTACATAACAAACTCACCATTCTGACTACTTTTAAGTGTGCGGCTCAGGGGCATTAAGTCCCCTCACACTGTTTGCAGCTGTCCCCACCATCCATCTCCAGAATGTTTTCATCTCCCTACACTGAGAACTGTGCCCATTAAACACCAATTTCTCACTGCCTCTTTTCCCAGCCCCAGTCTCATTTATTTTTTACATAGATGTATAGTTTCCATTATGTGCATGTAGGTTATTCAGTCAGTTTCATACGTATGGATATTACCTAGTTGTTTCCAGTATTTTGTGATTAAAATAATGCTGCAGCGAATGACCTCATGAATATATATTTTCATATTGTTGGGAGTATACCTTCAGGATAGATTCTTGGAAGTGAGATTGTTAGGTTGAAGGGTAAATGCATATATAGTTTTTGTAAGATATTGTCAGATTACACTCTATAAGGATTATACCATATGGGTTCCCACCATCAATATGTGAGAGCGCCTGTTTCCCCACAGTCACACTGTAAAAGTTCTTTCCCTCAGCGTGTTTTTTTAGATGGATCCACATTTTTCTGTCAGAAGTTTCTTTCTTTTTATTGCTGAGTAGTATTCCATTGTGTTTCCTATTTTGGGCTGCTATGAATAAAGCTTCTAGGAACATTAAAGTACAAGTCTTTGGATTTTTTTTTCCTTCTTGAGTAAATACCTAGGAGTGTAATTGCAGGGTCTTCTGTTAAGTGTGTGCTTATCTTTATAAGAAATTGAAACTGTTTTCTAAAGTGGCTTACCATTTTATATTCCACCTGCAATATATGAGAGTTCAGGTTACACATATCTCTCTTCTTTTATGAAGTGTCTGTTCAAATTTTGCCCATTTTTAAAATTGGGTGGTTTTCTTATTGTATGAGTTAAAAAAAAATGTTCTGGATACAAATCCTTTTCAGATATATTTTGAGAGTATTTTCTTCTGGCCTTTGTCTTCCCTTTTCATTTTCTTGATTTATCAATTTTTTTCTCTTAGGATTAATCCTTTTTTAATGTGCTAAGAGATCTTTGCCTATTGTAAGGTTATGAAGATTTTTCTGCTTTGTTTTCTTGTAGAAGTTCTATAGTTTTAGCTTTACATTTAGGTCTGTGATCCATTTTGATTTAATTTTTGCATATGGTGTGAAGAAAGGATTGAGGATCAGTTTTTTAAAATATTGACATTCCGTTCCATGGCTATTTATTGAATAAGACTCTCCTTTTCCCATTGCATTGCTTTTGGTAACTTAATCAACTAACGGTGTGTGTGTGTGTGTAAATACATACACAAACATATACATACATATACATACATATATATATACACACACACACACATACACACAGATGTATACATATTTATAAAATCAGGATCTATTTCTGGTCTTTATTCTGGCCATTGATTTGTATAACAGTCCTTATGCCCACATATATTGTCCTGATTCCTGCAGCTTTTATAGTAAGGTTTGAAAGTAGGTAATGTGAGTCTTTCAACTTTTTCTTCTTTGCCATGATTGCTCTGGGTAATCTAAATCTTTTGATACAAATTTCAGGATCAGTTTGTTAGTCCCTACAGTTTTGTCAGTCACTCTGAGAAACTGCCGTGCAGAATACATCCAGCTTGGCCATCCTGAATGCTGGTTATTATCTTGTCCATTCAGCAAGATTGCTGGACTTTGTTTGGGTTCCTTATCCTCGTGCTGTGATCTGGAAAAATTGTTGCTTCCTGGTAGGAAGCCTGGCTGGTGGTAGGGCTCATGTTGTCATATTGGTCCATCTCCCCCCAACTCCCAATTGTTTTCCTGATCTCAGGGACCACAGTTTTTCACTGCTTGTTCTCTGGTATCTGAATATAGTTTGTTCTTACAATTTGTTCAGTTCATGGTGGGATGAATCCTATTATTCTCTCTTGGTCTAAAATAGAAGTCCCACAGTTGATTCTTGAGTTACATTAAAAAAAAAAAAGCCTCTTTTCATTCTTTGCAAAAAGGTACAGAAAGATGTCTTTATTAACCATATAAGCTGCTTTGAGCGTATTTTATTTATTTTTTTGGCCACAGCATGCGGGAATCTTACCAGTAGTTCCCCGACCAGGGATCGAACCCGTGCCCTCTGCAGTGGAAGCGTGGAGTCTTAACCACTGGACTGCCAGGGAAGTCCCTGAGCGTATTTTATTGAACAACTTCTGAGACCAGAGGATTAATTTCTCTCTGGAAGTTTTCCTGAGGAATATAGGATTGCATTTCTAAAGTCTCTTTTATTTGTTCTTGTATCTTGAGACTAGGAAACCAGTCCAAACAAACTCTACTAGATTTCACTTGCAGTCCTATAAATATGAGTGAAGTCATCTCCTCTTCCGGTTCCTCAGATTTACTGAGTCTCTGGCCTACTTTTGAGGCTGGTCCCTATAAGCCAAGAATAGGCCCATAATTGACTTATAAAGTGTGAAGTCTTTGCTTGTTAATGATGGGCTTGTCATGCCTGATTAAATGAGAATTAATCTCAATTATGACATTCATGATATGGACTGGATTGTCCAGTTATCGTGATAAATAGATTGACAGATGTTTATTAAACCTATGCAGTTAATATTATTGACATGAAAAGTAGAGAGACTCAGTTTTTACTTTTATATTTGTGTTTTTCCCTGAAATTTGAGGACATCGGATCGGGTGCCACTTAAAATGTTTTTCTATTTATTTTTATTTTATTTTATTTATTTTTATGCCTGTGTTGGGTCTTAGTTGCAGCACGTGGGATCTTTCGTTGTGGCATGCAGGCTTCTCTCTAGTCGTGGCGTGCGGGTTTTCTCTGTTCTAGTTGCTGCGTGCAGGCTCCAGAGCGTGCGGGCTTAGTTGCCCCGCGGCCTGTGGGATCTTAGCTCCCTGACCAGGGATTGAACCCCCATCCCCTGCATTGGAAGGCACATTCTTAACCACTGGACCACCAGGGAAGTCCCTGAAGTATACTTTGAAAAACACCCGTGAACTTGCTACTTGAACTTAAGAACTGGAAGGTTGTTAGGTGTATCAACTCCCTGTGTATTTCTTCATGAACTCATCCTGCTTCTATCCCAGAAGTCACAGTTATCTTTAATTGTGGTTGCTTTTTAAAAACGTTTGAGAAACCACACGTGTGTGTTCCTGAACGATGTTTAGTTTTTCTTGTTTCGTAGCTTTACAAAAATATAACGAATGTAAGGTACTTGCTTTTTTACTTTTGGTTGCTTGTAAGTTTCTACCATGTTGTGTATGATTTATTTATTTTTGCTACTACTATATTGTATTCTTTTGTATGGCTTTATTAGAATTTATTTTTTAAATTTGGGATTGAACATTAGTTTCCTCTGGCTTTTGATGTATGAATGATATTTCAGTGAACATTTTTGTGTAGGTCTCTTGTTGCATAGAGAATTGTTATTGCTGTAAAGTTTTTAAACATAAACTTGATTTTTAACGCTGATATAATAAATTTACTTTTCATGTGGAACTTCTTTAGAAAAAAGTAAATTTTCTTGCTGAAATAGCCCTATGTTTTATAAGCTAATTTATCTCATACTAGTCATTTATTGTTTATCACAGGATTTGCAGTATGCACTGTGATTTTCCTTAACCTAACTTTTTAAGTACTTAATTTTTAAACAACTTTATAAAAGTGTAGTTTACGTACAATAAAATTCACCAACTTTAAATTTACAATTTGGTGAGTTTTGACAAATGTAACCATTATCACAATTATGATAGAAAACACTTCTACTACCCCCTAAAGTTCCTTTGTGCCCCTCTACAATCTGTCCCCTCTACTGGTAGCTGGTGGCCATTGGGCTGCTTTAAGTCACTACAGTTTGCCTTTTCTTGAATTTCATATAAATGGTAATCCCCTTGTGTGTATATTATTTTGTAATTGTTCTACTGTTCCTGGATATTCCGTTCTTTTCCTTTTTCCTGTTTGTATTTCAGTTTTGGAAGAGAGACAGAAAGAGAGAGAGAGAGAGAGAATGTGTATGTGTGTGTATGTGTATGTGCTGTGTGTATACGTGTGTGTATGTGTGTGCGTGCGTATATGTGTGCGTGTGTGTGTGTGTGTGTGTTGAAGCTCATTGATCCACCTCCATCACCCCCACCACAGCTCTGTCCATCAAAAGGATTCTTCATTTCTGTTAGGGATTTTGGTTTCTAATACTCCCATTTGCTTTTTTAGAGTTTCCATCTTTCTGCTTACATTACCCATCTGTTCTTGTATGTTGTTCACTTTTACCATTTGAGCCCTTAGCATATTAATCATAGTTAAAAATTGTACAACTGCTTCCACTTAAAAAAAATTTTAAGAACCTGGCCTTTTTCCTGTTGACCAGCAATCTTTGGAGGCTTCTTTATATATATCATCAAAAGTTGTTTTCATTAGTGCTCATGGTTTCTCACTTAAGAATATAGGTGGCCACATAAAAACTTGTACTAACTGTTCATAATAACAGTATGTATATTCATAGGTTGGAAACAACCTAAATGTCCATCAAGTGATGAATGGATGAATAAAGTATATCTATACAATGAAGTATTATTCAGAAATAAAAAGAAATGAAGTACTGATATATGCTACAACATGGATGAACTTTTCGGCTAAGCCAGTCACAAAGGACTAGATGTTGTATGATTCCACTTGCGTGAACTGTCCCGAATAGGTAAATCCATAGAGACAGAAAGTACAGTCGATTAGTGGTTTTCTAGGGTGGGGATGCGAGAGAGGTTTTGTAAGCTGGGGGGAATGGGAGGCTTTAGGGGAGTGACAGCTAAGGGGTATTGGGTTTCTTTTCGCAATAATTAAAATGTTCTAAAATTATTGTGGTGACAATTGTACGACTCTGGATGTACTAAAAGCCATTGAATTGTATACCTTAAGTATATGATATGTGAATTATATCTTAATGAAGCTGTTAAAGAATGTAACTGATGTATTGAGGAATACTAAGAGTTCTATGATGCCA
Organism: Globicephala melas; assembly: GCF_963455315.2. Taxonomy (NCBI): domain Eukaryota; kingdom Metazoa; phylum Chordata; class Mammalia; order Artiodactyla; family Delphinidae; genus Globicephala; species Globicephala melas. The sequence goes on from NC_083328.1 coordinate 73,217,724, forward strand.
TAAAGGAATTTTATGGGAAAATACGATTACTTTTCTCATGACACTGACCTCAGAAGGTGTGCTGTCTACCTCAAACTTTTCTGAGTTTCAACAATAACATGTTAATTAAACTCACCTCAATTTTTTGAAAACCTTATCCAGTCATTGTTAGAGTAAGTAGTCAACCTGTAATTATAGGGTTAATGTTAATTCCAGCACCATATCTTCTTCATTTGTCAAGAAAGATTATATCAAAAAGACTTTATTCTTTAAAAAAAGAATTCAAAATTATACGCAGACCCATCTATACTTTTCTATTTCTACATTAAATATTTGTGAGTTACTTATGGCTATTTTACAGCAATACACCCAGAGATCAATTTTTGCTCTCAAGCTTATAAGAGCAATTAAAAATTACAAAGAAAGCCATAATTTTGGTGGATCTGCTGTCTTGGGCTAATGAAGTGCTTTGGTTTTAAGTGGAAAAGCCAAAGTTATTTTACTTGAGATAATCTGACCACACTTAGTCCCTCACTCCTTTTTTATTTTCTTTTTAGGTTTTAAACTTTTAAGAGATTCCTTCTATGTAAAGAAGATTGATTACTAGTGATATATTTAAAATGTGGAGGTCACTAGTTTTATGATGATATATAGGAGAATGTCAGTGCATTTATAATTTTGAAAGCTTAAATAGTTTGAATGTTGGTGAAACAGCATACTTTTAGAAGATAATATTTTTTTTTAGCATAGGTCACATGCTATACAGAGATGCTTTTAAAAGAAAATTCCTATTGATAGTTTTGTTCTGTTATTAAAGTAAAAAACTGATGGTTAAGCTGGTTTGCTTTTAAGGATGAAGCTTTCAGAATATGTAGAGAAAACTGTTAAAGTTGTAACATCCGTCTTTGGCACGAACAACAAACTATCTAAACTGCTGTACTAATCTAATCACTGTTTTTTCCCCCCGCTCTTGGTGAAAATGGATGGACATAAGGTTGTAGTAATTGTTCAGTCATGGTTCATTAAAAGGACAGTTTTATTAGACTTGGAAAATACAGACATAAAAACTCATCAGATTGGTAATAATGTAGCTCTTGTAGTACTTAATTTTGTAACTTAGTTAAGAAATATAATTGGCCTAAATATCAGCTCAACGATCCAAAATTACAAATAATCCTCTTTATATCACTGTTGTAAATGGCCCTGTCTCTCATGAGCCAAACTCTTAGAGTAATTACTTTCTTATGACTCTTTCTTTTCAAAAACTGTTTTAAAAAGAATATGTTTTGGAATCTGTGTAATATTTAACATATAAAGCCTGCATTATTTTGAAGTTGATATTGAAAACCTCTACACTTCTGACCTTGAATAGAATTTTCTATGTATAACCATTACGTGCAGCTGGTGGATTCAAAATTGCCTTTTCTGGTACTCTGCTTTGTGAAAAATAGTATGTATTGGACATGAGTGCATGACAGCTGACATTTATCAAGGATAACAGGCTTACTCATTTTCACATTTTAAAGTGACTTTGAAAGCTTTGCATGTGCACACATGTTCCACATATGTTCCTAAGATTTAAGTATATTTTCCATCATATATCATTCTTTAATGAGCTTCATATATTAAGCTTATATGATGTGAGCCCACAATCATCTAAAGATCAGAAGTGTAGGTTATTTAATTCACTTCCATAGAATTTTATCTTGCATAGTTGAACAATCATTACAAGTAAAAATGTACATGTACCTAATGTATTCCAGGTAGGACTCTTGTTACATAATGTGTGATTTGTCGTTTGTTTCATTCCCCTACTCTAAAATTCGGCTCTAATGTAGAAAACTGAATTACAGAAATTAATTTTTTTCTACATCAACTGCTAGCATATTGTTCTCCTGTTTAAAAAGATTTTTATAGAGCTAGTTATTTTATTTTACTGGAGGGTGACGATAAACAGAATTGGAATTGAATAATTTTTAGTCTTGGTTCTTAACCTTTTAAAGTTTTCTTTAAAATGAGATCGTGATAATAATTTAAAAAATTCTAGTATAGAGCTGCAAAGTTCCTAATGTGTTGGCAAGTTTGTTAATTAAAATAACACCTTTTATGGTTGGAATAGGTTTCAGATTCTGTAACCCTTCGATATATTGATATGCAGATCACAGTGACTTGCTGCAAGGTAACAGGAGACATGCTTTGACTTCAGAAGATAAATTGGCCATGCACAGCTGTAATCTACTGTCTTTTCATTTCCAGACATGATTTAGTAGTATAAGGCCTTTGATTCCTAGGCCTTGGGAAGTAAGTTGAAATTTAATTTTTTTGTGTGTATGAGAGTTTTTACTTCGGCTTTTGATAAGCCTGTTTTGTGGTGTGAAGGTATCATGTAAATTGTAGACGTTTCATTACTTAAATAACTCCCAATTCCATTTGAAGTATAAGAAGCCCGAGTTCCATCCCTTTCCATTTTCCTTTTGGCAGTTGAAAAGGAAGCCATTTTATTAAGAATGATGAATAGTGAATGGAATTTTAAATTTAGGCTAGTTAAATTGCTAGTGTCTTTATATTTTAAAAAATTGCAGAGGAATTAATTATCAATTTTAACGTGATTTTTCAAAGAAGAAATTGTCCTTAAGCACTTGTGACCCAAGTGTCCTTTATAGTAACAGATACTGTTTCTACAGATTCTTTTGAGAGAGAAATGTACAATATCAGAGAAGTTTAAGGAAAATATTTGAAATGTTTATGTAAGAACAGCTTAAGACCACTACCAAAACTGTATTTGTAGATCTTAGCATCTTTGAGAATTCAGTGCTTCTCAAAAGACATCTCTTTAATCTCCTTTTAGGTCCCAAGGTTTAGATTTTCTTAAGTTATTCATCTAATATTGGAGTTGGAAAACACACATTGTTTCCTGATTTTATTTGGGTTGTAGACATAGTTATTTTAAAAATTCTCTTTTTAAAATAACTTTGTTTCTGTCTGTAAATCATAAGATTCTTGAGGGAGCCATTTTTCAAGTCTACCATTTGCCCACTACTGAGTTTGTGTTTTTTTTTCAGTGTGTGGTTTTTTGTTTTTTTTTTTTTTGCTGTACATGGGCCTCTCACTGTTGTGGCCTCTCCCGTCGCGGAGCACAGGCTCCGGACGCGCAGGCTCAGCGGCCATGGCTCACGGGCCCAGCCGCTCCGCGGCATGTGGGATCTTCCCGAACCGGGGCACGAACCCGCGTCCCCTGCATCGGCAGGCGGACTCTCAACCACTGAGCCACCAGGGAAGCCCAGTGTGTGGTTTTTTAGATTCTTTCAGCAACCTTGTACAGGTGATGGTATATCCCCTTTTTACTTCACTGTGCTGCATTCTGGTTGGCTTCATCAGTTTTATTTTCCAGTTCACTGATTGTGTGTGTGGTTTTTGTGTGTGTGTGTGTGTGTGTGTGTGTGTGTGTGTGTGTGTGTTGTGTCCAGTCTAGGAATTAATCCCATCTATTGAGTTTTGTTTCGGATATGGGTTTAAGTATCCCATGCTAACCAAATCTATTCAGAGTTCAGATATTTGGTGCTCAGATAATGGGCAGTACCATCTTTTTTTGTACTTAATAATTTATGAAGTTTTATAACTCATTCTTTTCACATTCTATTTCTTTATATGTATGTTTTCATGGCTGTTGATTCTTTATCTCATTAAGGATTGTAAACATTTATTTTTAAAAATCTCTATTTTTAAATTAATTAATTTTTGGCTGCTTTGGGTCTTCCTTGCTGTGCACGGGCTTTCTCTAGTTGTGGTGAGCAGGGGCTACTCTTTGTTGCAGTGTGTGGGCTTCTCTTGTTGCAGAGCATGGGCTCTCTAGGCATGTGGGCTTCAGTAGTTGCAGCACGCAGGCTCAGTAGTTGTGGCTCGTGGGCTCTACAGCGCAGGCTCAATAGTTGTGGCGCATGGGCTTAGTTGCTCCACGGCATGTGGAATCTTCCTGGACCAGGGCACGAGCCTGTGTCGCCTGCATTGGCAGGCAGATACTTAACCACTGTGCCACCAGGGAAGTCCTGTAAACATTTATTTTAAACTTATTTCAAGATTTCATTTTATTGGGTGGCGAATTCATCTTTTGGAATCGATGCATTTCTTGGCCATCTTTCTTAGTTCAGTTTTTAAATCCACTTGGGAATTTTAGTTTACAATTTGCATCTTGAGTGGGAAATTTTCTTTTTTTGGTGCCTTTCATGTGTCCCCCTCTCCCTGCCCCAGGCAATCCTAGCTTATTTTTGTTGCCTTCACAAACCATATCCACCATACCTTCAGTCTACGTTCAGGATTCTGTTCTGAGGTACTATTGCAGTATCAGAGCTATGTGTCACCCAGGTTTTGTATGTACAGATTTTCTTTGATTTACGATGGGGGTTACATCCCAGTGAACCCACTGTAAGTTGAAATGGGCTGCAACTGCCACTGCCAGTATTATGAGAGCGTATTATACTGCATATCGCTAGCTGGGAAAAGATCAAAATTCAGAATTTGAAGTAGGGTTTGACTGAATGCATATCGCTTTTGCTCTGTTGTAAAGTTGAAAGATTGTAAGTTGAACCTTTGTAAGTTGGGGACCAACTATGTAACCCTTTGCTTTTTCTTCCACAGCTACAGGTAACGGTTTGATATAATCAGGTATCTAGATAGCTATTGATAGAGCTTTTTTTCGTCTCTCTCTCAGAAATTTTTTGTTTGGTTTCTACCTATGAGCCTTGCTTTTGATTCTGTTACGTTGCACATGATTTGATTTCCTGAGTGTCTTTGCTAGTTTCTGATGCTAGAGTTCAGTAGGTTCATAGAGTCAACTCATTGCTGTATGCTTGCTCTGTGTCTTGCTCCGTAGACGTATTTGTTATGTTTGAGCATGGCAGTGTCTTTCAAGATTAAAGAAAATACATATTTTGTCATTATTATATTTAGAGCAAGAGGGGGAGAGTGTGGTTGGTTGAAAGCAATAGTCCACTAAACCATCTTATCAGGAAGTCCTTTGTTATTTTGATCTCACAACATGGCTTATTTATTTAGGCCTGCATGTAGTAGATACTGAAGTATTTATTAAATGAGTATGTAGAGGATCTGGGAGAAACCATACCAATTTCAAACCCTCAGCCCCTACCTTAATCTAAGACAATGGTTCTCATTGTGGTTTGTGAACCCTTGAGAGTCCCTGAGAACCTTCTATGGAGTCCACAGAGTTAAAATTATTTCCGAAATAATATATTTTCTGTTTTCATCCTGTTGATGTTTGCACTGATGGTACAAAAGCAGTGATGCATAAAACTGCTGGTGTCTTAGCATGAATCAAGGCAGTGGGACTACCAGACTGTACTAGTAGTCATTGCATTCTTCACTGCCCTGCAGTCAGACTTAAAGGAAAAAAACAAAAACAACCCCCCCCGCAAAACCCCACTCGTTTCTCAATTAGGATTGTCCTTGATGAAGGAGCAAAATTTGCTCATTTCATTAAACCTTGGCCTTTGAGTACTGTATTTTTAACATTCTGTCTAGTGAGAATGGAAAATATGCAGAAAACACTTCTGCCTACCAAAGTATGATGGTTGTCTTGGGCAAAAGCACTTGTGTGGTTGGCTTGTGTACTGAACAGCCCACTTTTTTCATGGAATATCATTTTTACTTGAAAGAATGACTAACAAACTGTGGTTATTGGAACTTGGGTATTTGGCAGAAAGTTTCTTGAAATTGAGCAAGGTAAACCTATCACTTCAAGAAAGACATCCAAGAGTATTTGTTGACAGTGATAAAATTGGAGTTTTCAAGTAAAAATTATCATGTTAATTTTGAATCTGTCACCATGAGTGTGACAGCTTCTCAGTACTTAAAGACTTTATGAATGAGATGGGTGGTGATATATTTATTTATTTTTGGCTGTGTTGGGTCTTCATTGCTGTGCGCGGACTACCTCTAGTTGTGGCGGGCAGGGGCTACTCTTTGTTGCGGTGTGCAGACTTCTCATTGTGGTGGCTTGTTGCAGAGCACAGGCTGTAGGTGCACGGTCTTCAGTAGCTGTGCACAGGCTCAGTAGTTGTGGCTCGCAGCCTCTAGAGCACAGGCTCAATAGTTGCAGTGCACGGGCTTAGTTGCTCCGCCGCATGTGGGATCTTCCTGGAACAGGGCTCGAACCCATATCCCTTGCATGGGCAGGCGGAATCTTAACCACTGCGCCACCAGAGAAGTTCCTGGAGTTTTTGATATTGTATAATGTATCAGTATTTGAAAATCTGCTTAATCAGTGAACTAGTATTATCCAAATGACAGTGTTTGATGTTACAAAATCATGCATGGGTTAAAGATTTTTTTCAGAGTGTAAGTTTGTGTATTTTAATGTAATAGTATGAAAGTTCATTGGTAGGGTTTCAGATTTCACTTTGCAGCTAATCTTTAAGAAAATACTGCTTGTCCTTGAATGCCAGGGGTTGCTGGCAACGCCAGAAGCTAGGAGAGGGTGGAGCAGTTCTCCCCTGGAGCCTTCAGAAAGAGTATGGCCCTGTCGGCACCTTCATTTTGGACATTGAGCCTCCAGAACTTGAGAGAATATCTGTTGTTATTGGTAATTTGTTACAGTAGTCACAGGAAACTAATACAGTAACCAAACCTGAGTGAAGGGTATTTAGGGTATGCCTTCTACTGTTATGTTTTTTGCAACTTTTTGTAAGTTTGAAAGTATTTTCAAATAAAACCTGAAAGTACCACTTGTCGTTTTAGCACGATATCAAGGAAAATTATTTATAATTAATTGTTAAAGGCTTTTGAAATAGTCCTTCCTTTTACAAGTACGTGTATCTATGAGGCTGAATTTTCTTCATGTGTTTCAATCAATATGAAGTATTGCAGTAGATTGAATGGTGTCGTAGGTAAGAGGATCCATCTGTCTTCTATTAAAGTCAGACGTAAGGTTTGTAAAAATGTGAAACAATGCCACCTCTCATGGAATTGTTTTGTTTCAGGTTATTTTTCATAAAATTGGTTATGTTAACATATAATGAACTTATTTTTAAATGAATTAATATGTCAAATGTTCTAAGTTTTAATTTCTAATACAGTAAATATTGATAGATAATAACCCACATAACCAAAGCTTTTTAGGGTTCCTAGTTTTTAAAAGATAAAGAAATCCTGATATCAAAAAGGTTGAGAACTACTGACCTAGTGAATTTGGTTGGGACTGTAGCAGCCTTTGACTTAAACCATCTCTTTTGGTAGTAAGAACCAGATTGACTGTAGGAGGTTAGGACTTTGAGTAGCTGTATGACATGGTGTGCTATGTCTGGTACTCGGTTGTTCCTGCTTTTAAATTACAGATCAGCCATTACTTTTCAGTGGAGACCTTTTATAGCACAAAATACAATTTGTGATTCTACATGTACTAGTTTGTTGATTCCTGGCACTGGGTCAACAGCTTGTTGAAGGCAAAACACACACACACACACACACACACACACTAACAAAACCCCAAAACAAACAAAAAACAAGCAAACAACAACAACAACAAAAAACTTGACTCTTTTGATCAACAGTTCATCCCAGGCGTATTGGTGTAGGGAATGAGATCTCCTTTGTGTGGACATCACCCAGGCTGCCTAAGAGTGACTAACCAAAAAAAAAACAAACCAAAAAACAAAAAAACATTCCCCCCTCCACAGTTTTATTGAGAACTAATTGGCATATGTCACTGAAAAAGTTTAAGGGGTACAGCATGATGGCTTGATTTCCGTATATTGTGAAGTGATCACTGTAGTTTCAGCTAACATCCGTCATCTCATATAGATACAGTAAAATGAAAAGAAAGAAGAAAGGAAAAAACATTTCCTCCTTGTGATGAGAACTCTTCGGATTCACTCTTTTAACAACTTCCCTGTATATCATACAGCAGTGTTAACCATAGTAGTATATCACATCCCTATTACTTTGTGACCCCTCTCAAGACATTTGCTGAAGTGGGTTTTTGTTTTTGTTTTTGTTTTCCGGGGGAGGTCAGCTAGTTATATTACTTTTTTTTTTTTAGTTGAGTTGTTTTACAATGTTGTGTTAGTTTCTACTGTACAGTGGAGTTCCCTGTGCTATACAGCAGTTTCTCATTAGGTATCTATTTTATACATATTAGTGTATATATATCAATCCCAATCTCCCAGTTCATCTCACCCCCCTTCCCCCCTTGGTGTCCATACGTTTGTTCTCTGCATCTGTGTCTCTACTTTTGCCTTGCAAACCAGTTCATCTGTACCATTTTTCTAGATTCCACATATATGGGTTAATATACGATATTTGTTTTTCTGACTTACTTCACTCTGTATGACAGTCTCTGGGTCCATCCATGTCTCTGAAAATGACCCAATCTCGTTCCTTTTTATGGCTGAGTAATATTCCATTGTATGTACCACATCTTCTTTATCCATTTGTCTGTCGATGGACTTTTGGGTTGCTTCCATGACCTGGCTATTGTAAATGGTGCTGCAATGAACATTGGGGTGCATGTGTCTTTCTGAATTATGGTTTTCTCTGGGTATATGCCCAGTAGTGGGATTGCTGCGTCATATGGTAGTTCTATTGTTAGTTTTTTAAGGAACCTCCATACTCTTCTCCGTAGTGGCTGTATCAGTTTACATTCCCTGGGTTTTGGTTTTAACCAGTTTAGTTGTATGAATGGTTTTCATAAGAGTTCATAATTAAATTTTTTAAAAATTTTTTTGGCGGTACGCGGGCCTCTCACTGCTGTGGCCTCTCCCGTTGCGGAGCACAGGCTCCGGACGCGCAGGCTCAGCGGCCATGGCTCACGTGCCCAGACGCCCTGTGGCATGTGGGATCCTCCCGGACCGGGGCACGAACCCGTCACCCCTGCATCAGCAGGCAGACTCTCAACCACTGCGCCACCAGGGAAGCCCCCATAATTAAATTTTTGCCTCAAGTGTTGTCTTACGATAATGAGGTGCCCCCAGCTTTATTTACTCCACATGCATAGGCAGGTTTGTGAAGTGCACAGAGAAGCTCTTTAAAGTCATGAGTCATGGAACTGACCTTTGAACAGAAAGAAAAAAAAAAAACACGCTATGTTTTATTTTAGATTATTTGCATGATGATCTTTTCATCCTGTTCCTCAGTAGTTTATAGTCTCGCTTGCTGCAAATTTCTTCCCTTGAACAATCATTACCAGATTTTTAGCTCCACATAGTATAGTAGCTATATTTTGGAGGGGAATAGGGAGGCAGTTGAAGTTAAATTTAGACTTTGATACTTTTCAACCTTGCTGCAAGTGCTACACCACCCTCCAACAGGTAAATGATGTTAGGAGTGCATTCTTTTTTTTTTTTGGTACGCGGGCCTCTCACTGTTGTGGCCTCTCCCGTTGCGGAGCACAGGCTCCGGACGCGCAGGCTCAGCAGCCATGGCTCACGGGCCCAGCCGCTCCGCGGCATGTGGGATCTTCCTGGACTGGGGCACGAACCTGCGTCCCCTGCATCAGCAGGCGGACTCTCAACCACTGCACCACCAGGGAAGCCCAGGAGTTCATTCTTATTTTCTTTGTGGACTTTGATATATATGCTCTCATTCGCTATTTGTATTATTGTCATCCTGAAGTCAGTAATGACTTTTGGAGATTTATTTGAAGAGATAGCTTCTGTCATCAGACATATAACTTCTAGGGATATGGAAGCATTATTTTTAAAAAAGGATTCTTTTGAATTTAAGGTTATTTAGGCTAGGAGTGGAATTATAATTACTGAAGGGTAACAAGCTGTGAGGTCAGGAAAAAAAATAGACAATGGAAACATCGAGGACTGAGCACAGACTAACCTGCAGTCTGCACGGTGACCCGTTCAGGAAGCCTTATGAGTCAGACTTGCCATGCCGTGTTGCTGGCATAAGAGACCATCTGCCTCAGCCTCTTTGCTTTTAGAGAAGGAAATCTAGCTAAGATGTGTTTTTCCTTTGATACATCTTTTTCTCTCTTTTTCCACCTTCAGTACCTTTTCTTTGGAAAATTAATTCAAAGTGCTTCATCAGCTTTATATTTCCACAATGTCAGTTTTTGAGACGTGAGTGTAGCTTCTTTATGCTTTTGATATTGGTGGACAGGGCTAACTTCAGTACTGTAGGGGAGGTGTCTTGTTACTTCAAGCTTTTTACTCTGCAGGCACTCCGTTTTAGGAATACCTGTCTTGTAGTTGACCCATGGCTACCGTTCCCTGTATCATTCATTACTTGGTTAGTGCTCCTTCCTAGAGCAGCTCTGCGGCTCTCAGTCATTTGGTTACCAGGTGGCTAATGGCATCAGCTCTTTAGTTTTAACGTTTCTTAAAATTTCTTTGTTCTCCGAGGCAGATAGAAATAGTGGATTAGGAGAGAATGGGGCACATGCTGTGATCATCTCTCGTTTGTATCTTTATTGCTTATTAATTAAATTTATATCAGATTTTATTTCTGCTCAGTGCACATACTCCTCTAACTCCCCACTGCTTATCTTAATCCAGGGCTTTACCACTTACCTCAAGGGGGTTGAACACTTTCTCTTCCGTCCCTCCCTCCCTCCCTCCCTCCCTTCCTTTCCTTCTTATGTTTTCATTATGTGCCAAGGGACAACCTTAGGTGTAAATAATACTTTTGATGTAGAGATATTTACGTCTGTCCAAGAAAAATTAAACCACAAATCCAGAAATAAAATAAGATATAAAAAAGAACCAGCACTGTTTGCTTTACCTAGCACATTTGAAAGTACTTGGATAACCTCTTCAGAATCTTCTAAAAGGTGCCAACTTATTCTGTAATTATACCTGTTTATCTTAAGGACACAGACATCTGTGACAATAGTTTTATTCTATTTTCATGGCTTTATGTTAGCTGCTAACTGCCACTCACCACACTGTTCCAGTGGGAAAATGTTTTAAATTCCAGTCAGCTCTCTGTACGCTGAAGATAGCCTGAATAGTTCTGGCTAATGGATTTGTCTGAAGCTTTTTAATTTGTTGCTGTATGGTATATTTGTAACTATTTGTTTTTCAAATGAGAGCAAAATTGATGTTGCTGTGAACATACATCTTTGTTCTTGGTATCGTGTACCTCAGGGATCACCATTATTCCCTGTCCCAGTTGCTTGCTTTGTATTGCTTTTCATTCTCATAATAAGCATAAGAGTATGTGAGATGTGATTATCCCCAGTTTTTAGAGGTGATAAGCTTTTTATAGGTGACAAGTTTGAGTCTAACAAAGCCCCGTTGTCTTTTTTATTGTATCATAGTACATCAGCCGTGAAGGATTCAAACCCTTGAGTTTTATTTTGATAGATACCTTGAAGCCACCATATTTTTTGGAATGGGAATATCCAAGTGAAAAATGACATGTCAGAAGGAAGCAGAACTGTTCTGCAAGGTATTTAGCCCCTTCCCCCCAATCTTCTCTATATTTTAGGAATATTGTAGGTGGTCAAAAGTACATCTAATGGGATGGGAAGGAAAAGGAGAACTGGAGTTGGAAAAAGGAACAAGGGGAATGGTGGTAGTAGGAGTGAAAAGAGAGAGGAAGGAGTTTGTAATAAAAGTCTCTTACAAGTTTTTATTATGGTTTAGAGCTTATAGCGTAGAAAGTAGAAACAGAAAAGTGTACAAGAGTAGAGTGTAGTGTGTAAAATGTCGTAATAAACTATGGAAAATGCATTAGGATAAAGAAGGGATAACTTTTTCTAATTGGAGAGTTGGGAATGATCTCACCAGAGGTGACAGTTGAGTTTGATCTTGAAGGATGACTAGGTATTCTAGTATTCTAGATAAAAGAGGGATGAAGGGGAGATCTAAAAAGAAATAAATGACTTAAGGTTACATACAAATAGGAAATGTTTCCATATCTTTTGTCAAAATCTCTTTTAGCACAAGCCACTTGGGTAGTGGAGGTGGTGGTGAGGAAGAAGTACAACTAGATAGTATGTTGTTCAGGAATGAAGCCAAAATGAGGTTTACGAAGTTGGGGTTTAGGTCTGTTCCTGTGAATGAGAGAGATTCAGCGTGTTACATTGTAAGAGTCACTGTAACCTTTAAAACAGCGAAAGAATTACCCAGCTAGTTAGTATGCTGTCAGGAGAGGGTAATTTGATATCAGTGGAATTGGCTTTATTATTAACTCCCTCTGCACAGTGTGTATTTGTGAACTTCAACTCTGTTGCTCATGTAGAGGTTGAGAAGTCTCTTGGCAACAAGCTTCCAGTTGTAGCTAACACTTGCCTTGGCTAATTGGTATGCCCAGTTCTGGTACTAGAACCTCTGGGGAGTTTGTGTTTGAGTTCAGTGTCATCAGGCTTAAACCGGAGCATAAATGTAAAGGGGCTTTGGGGTCATCCTGTTGATTGAGAATGAAAAGGCAAGACATACAACAGGAGAAGAGAGAATGAAACCTTGTGGATGAAATAGCTGTTAATTCACGTTTGGATGCTTCTCAGCTCAACTTACGTATTAAAAATAAGATATTTTATTGCTCCCTGCTAGCCCTTTTCCAAATTTGCAGACATTATTAACTAAAGCTAGAGGAAAAGAATGACCAGGACCTGAGATTTACACTGTTTTCTGGCGTATGTCTACACCAAGGTAGTTTATTGTAGATACTGTTTATATGCATTTTCTCTGTTTTCAAAAAACTGTATGCTGGTAGGTTTCCTATCAGCTGTGCCTTCATTTTAACACTTACCAAATAATGTTGTTATAATTGTATGTTCCTCTCTTCTGCTTGCCTGAGAGTTCTAGCAATGTGTGGTGTCATTTATCTCTCTTTCCTGGTCCTCAAATGGTCTGGGCATGCAAATGTTTGAACGGAAATGGAATTAAATTTAAAAAATGGATTGCATTAGGTGGTTCATACTTTATCCTACTAAACATGACAGGTTATCAACAACACAACAAAAGGATATTGCAAGTTAGCTTTTATTTGAAACTACCCCCCCCGCCTTGTCTCCTTTCAGTTCTTATCCTTTATACCATGGTTGAATTAAAACATAAAGGTAGGAGATACTCACTGGAAGAGTCATCTGGTTGGTGAGGAAATGTCCATAGTGGCTCCATGTTTATTGACTTTTCTTCCCCTGCCTCCTCTTGTCCCCTAAACACACACAGGTTCTATTTTGTGTCCTTTCTTTGCTCCATGGTGCTGGTTCTCTTGGAGCTGCACAGAAGATTGAAATAAACCTCTCATTTTATATTTTGGAAAATATAATCTTGTAGGATTAAGCCTAACTGGTGATGACTATATACTAAAATTGTCTTTTGAGTAAGAGCATCAATTTGCAACTTGTATTTTGGGTAGTTCGTTTATGTATGGATGTCTCATAAATCTTTCCCGAGGGTAATTTTTTTTCTAATTGGCTTTGATCAGCCTCTGCTTTTACATAATGCTTCAAGCAGTTTTCAGTAAATCAGTTCAAATCCACAGTTGTATGAAAATTTCCTTAAGTTACTGGGATTCTCAGGAAACACCCAGAAATACTCCCTAATTGGCGTATTTAATCATACCTTGTATAAATCAGGCAAACAAGCCTGATGAATAAACTGAATTACTGGTGGGATATTCAAAAGTTCTTGGCTCCAGCATTTAATCTTAGAAAACCCAAGAATGAAAATATTTGACAGATTATTTTGGGTATAGTTAATGTTTTTCTGATCTAAGTTTCCTTCTTGCCATGTAAGCCACTAACTGCTGGTTTCAGTTGGAAATAAAGGTCATGGTTCATAGTAGACCACCTCAGAGGGCCATTTATCTGGTGATCTGTAGAGTAATGGTTGTTTTTTAGGAGCTTGAGGGGAATAGTAGCATTAGTACCTGCTGAGCTGGAGTGTCCCCTTGCCTCTGACCCTAATACTGCATGCCCCTAAACACTGCATGGAACAACTTCTCAATGTCCTTACTGATGAGCTGAGACATTTTCTGGTTAATTGGTTGGAAATGGTGTGACTCAACAGTATAAGTGGTTTATTTTTTTGGGGGGGGGTGGTGGTGGATAAAATGCCCAAGGAACATTTGGTACATATTTTGTTGATTATAAAGTCTGAAAATATTATAATCCCAGCTCTGGTATCTAGTATCTGTTTGTGATCTAGATACTTCTTTATCTGTAAAATGAGAGTAATACATACTTTGGAGGGTCGTGAGAAATTATACAGAATATGTGATATGCCCAGTACTGTATTGCCACAAAAGTTATATGTCCTCTTCCCTCTCCCTTATTAATTTAGGAAAATAAAATATTTTAGTTGGTCTTCAGGCCATTTGAGATTTACTGGGTAACTTGTCTCCTCCCCATTTTGGCATGGCATGGCATGGCTTTTCTTAGGGTCTCCCCGCCCCCCCCCCCAATAACTTCTTGCTCACCTGATGGACACTAGCATTGTTGATTGATGTCTCTTCCTTTTGGACAGGGAGTACTTCCTGTATCTTTGTCCATCTGGCTAGTTTGTTGTACATAATCAAGATTTCCCATCCTGTCTTAACTGTGAATAACCAAAGGGAAAGCTAGTTAATGCTGCTAAGCCACATATCATCATTTTCATGGCTTTTGAGCTGGCGGATATAATTCTTTGTTGCTTTTAGAGTTAAAGCATGTTCATTTTCTAGCAGTTTATTGTATTCTGTGCATGTCTAAGCTTAAACCTGTACCACAGCATGATTGTTTTATGTAGAAAGCCCTATAGTATTTATAGAGAAATTTTATCCAATTGCTGTAAGATTCTTGCTCATTTTAAATCTGATTTATCATGAATCTGCTTACGACTTTTCCAAATAATATAGAAATAGGTAGCATATTCTGAGAGCATTGAATTTATTGTAAATTGCTATTATTCTGTATTAAAGTAGTTGTATAGAATATGTTGCTTAAATGTAATCTTAAAGTGTGCATTGTCATATTAATATATTTAAGTAGTATAGCATAGAACTTTTAAGTAGAAATATTTTATACAAGGAAAATAATTGTAAAAATGGCTCAAGGATCTAGACAGTCCAGTTCACATTGAAGGATAGAATACATTTTGGTCTTTGGATCCGATTCACCTGGAAGTGTGGTTGAGGTGTATCTCCAGTTTAACAGTCAGTTGGGGGACATCTCTTCATTAGCAATGCAAATTAAAACTACAATGAGGTATTGCTTCACACTGGTCAGAATGGCCATTATCAAAAGAGCTAGAAACAGGGCTTCCCTGGTGGCACAGTGGTTGAGAGTCCGCCTGCCAATGCAGGGGACACGGGTTCGTGATCCGGTCTGGGAAGATCCCACATGCCGCGGAGCGCCTGGGCCCGTGAGCCATGGCCGCTGAGCCTGCGCATCCGGAGCCTGTGTTCCACAACAGGAGAGGCCACAGCAGTGAGAGGCCCGCATACCACCAAAAAAAAAAAAAAAAAAGAGCTAGAAACAATAAACGCTGGAAAGGGTGTGGTGAAAAGGGAACCCTCCTACACTGTTGGTGGGAATGTAAATTGATACAACCACTATGGAAAACAGTATGGAGGTTCCTTAAAAAACTAAAAATAGAACTACCACACGACCCAGCAATCCCAGTACTGGGCATATACCCTGAGGAAACCATAATTCAGAAAGAGACATGTACCACAGTGTTGATTGCAGCACCATTTACAATAGCCAGGACATGGAACCAGCCTAAATGTCCATCGACAGATGAGTGGATAAAGAAGATGTGGCACATATATACAATGGAATGTTACTCAGCCATAAAAAGAAATGAAATTGAGTTATTTGTATGAGGTGGATGGACCTAGAGTCTGTCATACAGAGTGAAGTAAGCCAGAAAGAAAAACAAATACCGTATGCTAATGCATATATATAGAATCTTGAAAAAAAATACTGATGAACCTAGTTGCAGGGCAGGAATAAAGAGGTAGATATAGAGAATGGACTTGATGACATGGGGTGGGAGGGTGAAGCTGGGGCAAAGTGAGAGTAGCATCGACGTATATACACTACGGAATGTAAAATAGTTGGCTGGTGAGAAGCAGCAGCATAGCACAGGGAGATCAGCCCGGTGCTTTGCGATGACCTAGAGAGGTGGGATAGGGAGGGTGGCAGGGAGGCTCAAGAGGGAAGGGATATGGGGACATGTGTATGCATATGGCTGATTTGCTTTGTTGTGCAACAGAAACTAACACGGTATTGTGAAGCAATTATACTCCAATAAAGATGTAGAAAAAAAATGTGCACACACACACAGAAATACATGTATGCACCTCACTACTGTATAAGAGTACAGGTTGCCCAGGGGTAGGGCAGGTATATATTGTGGTCCTAATTTCTTTTCTACTCAACTGTGTAGGTGATAATCTTTAATTGTAAGGAATCAGAATTTAGAAGGGGCTCAATATTAATAGACTGTTCTTGTAGTCAGAGATACTGGGAGACTCTTGTGCTATATTATTTCCCATTTGGATATGGATTTTACCAATTCCATATATTCTTCAAACTAGATGGGTTGTAATTTAAGATGTAAAAATGTAAGCTGTACAGTTACTGATCTGTGTTTCTTAACCTTTTGAACTTATTGGTGGGGGGGGAATTGATCTACTCATGGGCCTGGTACATGTTCTGTCCCCCTCTCCTACCCTAATTCTTGACTAGTGACTGAAAATGGTCTAGATTTAGTGTGTATATGCTAAGCATTTACCTTTCATACCTTCAAAAGAATAATTTACCAAACTAGGTAATATATCCCCCCAGGTAAATATAGTGTGAGTCTGGCTCCACCAGTGAGTAGACAACAGACTTGGCAAGTAAAACAAATGCTATTTATACTTTTTTATGTTCATAACTAATATTAATGCAAAATAAATAGAAAACTGTACATAAAGAATTTGTCATAGTCATCTGTGCTCAGGAATTATTATATTATTGTATATGCTGCAACTATTTTTTTGGGGGTGTGGGAAATGCTTCTGTTTATTATTTCTAATGTTGAACATTTTCTTCAGCCAAATGAAATTTAAAGGATGTATTTATTCTACTTTGATTTTTTTGTTATACAGTATTTTGTCATTCAGACTTGGACATCATGTGGTTTTTTAGGCATGGTACAGTGATTGTAGTACCAAGGTTGGTCCCTATCTAAGAACTAGAAAAAGAAATCTGTCAAACCTGTTCCTAAAAAAATAGAATGTGAAAATTATTTTATATCTTAGTTATATTGATATCTTCATGTTTGAGTAAACACCACTACCGTGGTTTTACTTTTTATTTTTCTTGTTTTAAATATGTATTTATTTATTTATTTTGGCTGTGCCGGGTCTTAGTTGTGGCATGCGGGATCTTTAGTTGCAGCATGCGAACTCGTAGTTGCAGCATGCGTGTGGGATCTAGTTCCCTGACCAGGGATCGAACCCGGGCCCCCTGCATTGGCAGCGTGGATTCTTACCCAGTGGACCTACCAGGGAAGTCCCACTACTGTGGTTTTTAAATTAGGATCTTGCATTGGTACATTTCTGGATAATTACCTCTGTTACTAGAGATCATTGGACTCTGTGAAACAGTAAACTTGGTAGCATGTAGACTGCACAGTCATGTGCACATTATAGCTTGTTGTTCTGCCACATCAAGAGAAGGAGCCACATGTGTATTTGGACATAGGTAGACATATTTAGGTTTCTCTTATATGCACATAAACATTGACTTAACATGAATGACATGTATGCACTTCTGGTTTACATGATAATTGTGATTATTTTTTTTCATACTAAGACTGTCATGGTTTTGATTCTCTATTGATGTAATTTACGTCTCTAAAATTCATTTCAGTGACATCCTATATCAACCGTAGCAGTAAAAAATTTTAAAAGTTTAACGTAACCTTTGAACTTTTATAGAAATCAGAATGGAGGAAAATCTGTTTTATAAAATATGACTTGATAAGTTGAATATTCCATTTCCTCAGTACTTTTCAAGGCATACTTATTGATCACCTCTTATATGCTAGGCACCTTAAACTGTACTGGAGATTCAGCTTATGTGTAACAGCAAGGTAAGGGAATAATACTGAGAACATAGAATAAATTATGTCTTTCAAATTAAATGCTGTTATCCACTAAAGAGTTCATTACTCAGTTTTGAGGATTCAGCTTGTGTTTAACGTCAAAGTAAGGAAATAATATCTAGAATGTGGAGTAAATTATATTTTTAAAATAAAATGCTATTATTCACTGGATGGTTGGCCACTCAATTTAAAAATAACCTTTGAATGAAACAAATATAAAACTAAATGTATTGAGTCGTGACTACTCTTTCTGTTTTTTTTAAACTAATTTTTATTGGAGTATAGTTGCTTTACAATGTTCTATTTCTGATCTTAAGGAATCACTTTTTCTTTTTAAACATGAAAATTGGAAATCAAAACTGAACATACTTTTTTTTAATAGATCTTTATTGGAGTATAATTGCTTCACAATACTGTGTTAGTTTATATTGTACAACAAAGTGAACCAGCCATATGCAGATGAATTTTTTAAGTGGTGACTTGAGAGCTCTGCTGCCATTAAACTTCCTTTGTAGGAAACAAGTGTCAATATGTTGTAGCTTCTTTTTAGGCAAGGTTATAATACCAATTCACACAAACCAATGTTTCTCAATCTGGGGGTAGGGGAGGTTCCTTCCCACCCCCAGGGGTCATTTGGCAATGTCTGGATACTTTTGGTTGTGGGGAGGGGTGGTGTGCTACTGGCAGCGAGTGGGTACAGACCAGGGATGCTGTTCATCACCCTATGATACACAGGAAAGTCCCTACAACCAAGAATTATCAGTCAAAAATGTCAATACTGCTGAGGTACAAAGAAACTGGCCTGTATCTAGACAGCTGGTATCAAATACAACATAATTCTGCCAAGTACAGGTTACCTAAGAAAATAGTGCGATTAATTTGATGCTTATAACCCACTTTTAAAATCACTGGAATAAAACTCAACATTTAACGTTAGTTCATTAGTTCATGTCTTTTATTAACCAATATACAATCACTTGTCTTCTGGTTTGTTGAAACAATAGGTCAGACAACATTTGCCACAATAATGTCTGTCAAAGTGGCTGGCCATAAAAACTCCAGCACCACATTCATCTGAAGGGCACTCCCGAACGAAGGTGACTGATTTTGCCATTCTCATCCACCTTATAGTGTTTCAGGACAGCCAGCTTAACCTTCTTTCTCTTATGCTTATTCTTCTTGGGAGTGTTGTAAGACTTCTTCCTTATCACCACCACGAAGTCTCAACACAAGATGAAGAGTGGACTCCTTTCGAATGTTGTGGTCAGACAAAGTACGTCCATCTTCCAGCTGCTTGCCAGCAAAGATCAGTCTTTGCTGGTCAGGAGGAATTACTTCCTTGTCCTGGATCTTGGCCTTTATGTTTTCTGTTGTATCCGAGGGTTCGACCTCGAGAGTGATGGTCTTCCCCGTCAGGGTCTTCACGAAAATCTGCATATTGGCGGTGGTGCCACCGCAGATGGCGGATCCGAAAAGATGAACATACTTTTAACTTTATTTGGAAGTAATTTTAAAGTTAAAGCAAAGTTGCAAGAGAAAGAATAGTACAAAGAATTTTAAAATTTCTGCCCAGCTGAGATTCAACCAGTGTCAACAATTTGCTGGCCTCCTTTCTTTTCTCTTCTTCCCTTCCCCTCCTCTTCTCCTGTTACTCGCTCACTCACTTGTATGTAACCCCCCCCCAAACATTGGAGGGTCCTTTGTGTACATAATGGCTTTTTTGTCCTAAATACTAAGAATAGGGATAGTCTCTTAAATAACCACAGTACAGAAATAAACTTCAGTAAATTTAACATTGGTAAAATACTTTATCTATTGTCCATATTCTAAATTTTGTTAGTTGATCCAATAGTGTCGTTTATAGCATTTTCCCCCTCTAGTACAGGATCCAGTATAGGATCAAATATTGCATTTAATTGTGATTTCTCTTTAGCTTCCTTTAATCTGGAATACTTAAAGACTTTGTCTTTTATGACATTGTCATTTTTGAAGAATATAGTATTGTGGCATTGTGGGATCTGGTTACACTTTATTTTTTAATTTTATTTTTTAAAATTTATTTGGCTGCATCGGGTCTTAGTTGTGGCAAGCGGGCTCCTTAGAGTTGTGGCAGGGAGGCGCCTTAGTTGCGGCTCCAGGGCTCTTTGGTTGCAGCACATGGGCTCCTTAGTTGTGGCACGCTGGCTCCTTAGTTGTGGCACACTGGCTCCTTAGTTGTGGCATGCAAACTCTTAGTTGTAGCACGCATGTGAGATTTAGTTCCCTGACCAGGGATCGAACCTGGGCCCCCTGCATTGGGAGCGCAAGGTCTTATCCACTGTGCCACCAGGGAAGTCCCCGTGGTTAACACTTTAAAATCATGACATTAAGCCACATTAGTGGGGGCTTCCTTGATGGTGCAGTGGTTAAGAATCCACCTGCCAATGCAGGGGATACGGGTTCCAGCCCTGGTCTGGGAAGATCCCACATGCTGCGGAGCAACTAAGCCCGTGCGCCACAGCTACTGAGCCTGCGCTCTAGAGCCTGCGAGCCACAACTACCGAGGCCCATGCGCCTAGAGCCTGTGCTCTGCAACAAGAGAAGCCACTGCAGTGAGACGGCGGTGCACCGCAACGAAGAGTAGCCCCTGCTCGTCGCAACCAGAGAAAGCCTGTGCACAGCAGTGAAGACCCAACACAGCCAAAAATAAATAAATAAATAAACAAATAAACAAGTAAATAAATAAGCAAGCCACATTAGTGAAAGTTATTTTAAGTTCTTTTCTCTTTTATTTTAACTTACGATGTGAGAAAAAAACCACACCAAGTTCTTAAAACGTATCAGCTTTTCAGCCTTTACATTTTACTATCAAAATTATTGGTAGAATAAATTTCATTGGTGTTTAATTCATACCTAGAACATCTGAAAGATGATAATGTAATCTAAAACTTCCGATTTTGATTTTTTAAAGCTACATATTTTAAGTTTGATCAGGATCTTGTGTAAAATTTTGCATTTCTATTTGTCTCTCATCCTGGCAGTATTGTGCCACCTAGTGGAAATTTATATCCTTCAATGTATGTCTCAGACTAGATGGAATGCAAGATGCATTTTAACAAATGAAGAAAAAGTAGTTTGGAGTATTTGAACTTCTCCGTTGACTTGCAATTCTTTATAGCAGTGATTGTCTTCGTAAACAAGAGTTTAAGACAAATAAAATTCTTGTTAAGTGAAGGCTTAGTAGATGTCTTAAAATTATGAGCCACTGAGTATTAAAATCTGCTCTTTTTTCAACAATAGCCTGCATTTATTTTATCAATGCCACTTTAACCAAGGCATATTATATTTCCATCAGTTAATATTAAAATAATTGTTGTTCTGTGGATCTTCTCAAAATCCTCCCACCTGGAGTTTTATTGTTGTGCATCTAATTTGTAAGCAGAATGTATGGAGTTTACATGTTATTTACACAATCTCAGTTTATTTTGAAGTAGCAGAAGAAAAACACATTGGATGATAAATACTAAAGAAATGGTCTAAGGAAAAAATGTGCTACCTTGAAAATAGCCTGAAAATAATTTAGGTATTTATCATTTGAAGACTTCTAACCAATTGACAAGATAAGATCTCATTTGTGTATAAGTAAAATTTAGGATTTTATCAGTTGGAGAGTTGACAGTCTCTTTTTCTTATTAACTATGCAGAAGATGCTTTGTTCTTTGTGAGGTATTCAATATACGCATTTTTTTTACATCTTTATTGGAGTATAATTGCTTTACAATGGTGTGTTAGTTTCTGCTTTATAACAGAGTGAATCAGTTATACATATACATATGTTCCCATATCTCTTCCCTCTTGCGTCTCCCTCCCTCCCACCCTCCCTATCCCACCCCTCCAGGCGGTCACAAAGCACCGAGCTGATCCCCCTGTGCTCTGCGGCTGCTTCCCACTAGCTAACTACCTTACGTTTGGTAAATATACGCATTTTTACTCAGTCTTGAGAAACATTTGTCCTGGGGTTGGATGGACATTCTGCATAATTAAACTGGAATATGAACTCTTGAGGTCTTCAGAACAGTTGTGTACTATAAAGAATTTTGAGAATTATCTAACCATTTAGGGAAAACAGTTCTGAATTACAAAATGCAGCCATTCAAGCATATGACACCTTTATGAGAGTCATGAATATTTTATAATGTTTGTATCTTATTATTCTTTCTTAGTTGCTGATGTATATTCAAGATGAGCGGATTAGGAGAAAACTCCCTGGATCCACTGGCCCCTGATTCACGAAAACGCAAGTTGCCATGTGATACTCCAGGACAAGGGTAAGCAGTTTATTTCCTGATACTTCACCAAGGGCGCCTCCCCCGCCTTTATTTGTTTTGAAGATACCATTTCAGCTTTCTTTATTTGCATTTTCTGGTTAGATTTATTTGTTTGTTTTTGTCTTTGTTTAAATAATATGATTTTGCTTTGTAGTAAGTACAGTGGTACAATGATGAGATGGGGACATTCTTATGTTATAATAGAGGCTTTATGGCTGATTCAGATAGAAATGAGAATATTATACTAACTGTGTGATATTGTAAGAAGCATTTCTCAATAGAGGACGTAAGAGTTAGGAATAGATCAACAAGATTATTACAAGTAAGAATCTTTAGTATCCTTTAAGAACATGTTATAAGTTGATATTTTGGCAATTGTGAGGTTTCATCATTCTTTTCCTGAATGAAGTTAGAAGTTTAAAAAATAGAAATAAAATATTCTATTTTAGGTAGTGATACTTCATAGCTTTTTTAGTATTTGCCAAGGTCAATATCACTTGAATTTCACTGTGATGGTTGCAAAATAAAAAAACCTATAATTCATAAAACCTCATAATTAATAAGTAGCTATTAATGTTTTTATTA
The DNA here is from genome assembly GCF_963455315.2 of Globicephala melas. NCBI lineage: Eukaryota > Metazoa > Chordata > Mammalia > Artiodactyla > Delphinidae > Globicephala > Globicephala melas. The sequence continues at coordinate 73,240,642 of NC_083328.1, forward strand.
TTTGTTAATTTTATTGTCTCTTCGTGGTAAAGACTATTTATCCCCATTTTCCAGATGATGAAATGAGACTAATGCCTAAGGCCACTAGGCTAACAACAGGTGGATCTGAATTTAGGTTTGCATGAATTTCAACTGTATTGTACTAGGTCTCCAAGACAATGTTTTGGTAGTCTTTATGGGCTGAATTTAGTTTGTTTATATATGAGTGTAACGGTGTTGTGTAGGTACTGATTCTGCTCATAGCCCTTTTGTGATAGATATATTTATGGCCTTTCCCCCCCACCCCCTCCCAGCCTTACCTGCAGTGGTGAAAAGTGGAGACGGGAGCAGGAGAGTAAATATATTGAAGAATTGGCTGAACTGATATCTGCTAATCTTAGTGATATTGACAACTTCAATGTCAAACCAGATAAATGTGCAATTTTAAAGGAAACAGTAAGACAGATACGTCAAATAAAAGAGCAAGGTAATACAAAGTAAGAAAACACTCAAGTCTTTTAGAAGGAACTTGTTAACTGTGTTCACATTTGCCTTTTGCTACCTGTTGCTTAGGTGGGAACTGCTGCTCCTTGAGGGCTGTCCTCTGTGGGGCTAGATGGACAGATGAGTTGACCAGCTTTGCTCTTTAGGAAACAGTCACCAGGATTGGAAGAAGGCCAGTGTTGCTCACCCTGTCACTTGTTAGGTCCCTTTCAGGAAGCAATGGGATAGTACATTTAGTAGGGAAAGAAAATTTAGAGTATCTTCTGTCCTCCTGGGTGACTCGGAAGTTTAATTTTAACCTTTAAAAACTGTAGCATCATTTTCTTATCAGGAAATGTGTATGTGCTTATGCACATCTGTGTGCATGTCTGTGTCTGTTCGGGGAACAATTTGAAGGTGGATTTAATCTATAACTGATATATATGCTATTTGTAGTATTGCCTTATGTCTTTTTAGGAAAAGCTATTTCCAGTGATGATGATGTTCAGAAAGCTGATGTATCTTCCACAGGACAAGGAGTTATTGATAAAGACTCCTTAGGACCACTTTTACTTCAGGCAAGTACAAGGTTTTAGCCATACGATAAGCTGAGTTGATTTAAAAAGAAAGAAAGAAAGAAAAAAATTTTGGCTAGGATATGAGAGCAAAAAGAAAATGTTTCTTTTCATGAGGTAGAACTCAGTATTCTGAGTATGATAAAAAATGCTCTTGTATTTAAAATATACATAACTCATGAGGTCCTGTGGTGCCCTGCCTCCCCGCAATAAAAATGCATTTGGGCATATTTTAGCTCAGACCTTTTTGTGTATTTTTGCATAATTGATAGTATGGCACACTACAGTTTTATATTTTTGAGGAAGTTTTAAGACTTAAAATACGTGTTTTTTTGTAAGTAGTTGTCTTAAATAGATTGAGTTAAGCTATAGCACTTACAGAATGTTTCTTTTTAAGTCATGACCTGAAGCCCTTTATTCAGGTTCACTTATCAACTGTTTTTGTTCCAATTAGTTTGTTCCAGCTACTTTTTAGTTGATCAGTTCAGTTCCTCTTTGTAAATTCTCACTAAGGAGTGGTATAGTTCCTGTAGCTTGACTTGGTAACAAATGGAAAAATGGGAAGCACTAAGGATGATTTTTCATATTTTTAAAAACTCCTTTGAAGAAGTAATTCTTCAAAAATTAGATTAGATGTTATAATTCAGATTTTGTCTTTACTGTCATCTTTTCACATTGTCTTTTTCATACAGCCCTGTATTGATGGTGCTAATGTTAATAGAAATGATGGCTCACAGTTGTTAAATCAACAGTTTTTTTCAAATTCTATTTAGTACTATGGCTGGTGTCTTAGTCTGCTAAGGCTGCCATAACAAAATACCACAGACTGTGTGGCGTAAACAACAGAAATTTATTTCTTATAGTTCTGGAGGCTGGAAGTCCAAGATCAAGGTGTTGGCAGGCTTGGTTTCTCCTGAGACCTACCTCTCTCCTTGGCTTGTAGATGGCTGCCTTCTCCTTGTGTCTTCATGTGACCTTTTCTTTGTGTGTGTGCATTTCTGGTATCTGTCTCTCTTCTCGTAAGAACACCAGTCCTATTGGATTAGAGCTACCCTCATGGACCTCATTTAACCTTAATTACCTCCTGAAAGGCCCTATCTCGAAATACAGTCACATTGAGGTTTAAGGCTTCAACATATGAATTTTGGTGGGGGAAGGGATACAGTTCAGTCCATAATAGCCAATATTAACATATCCCACTTCAGGCATTGGATGGCTTCCTGTTTGTGGTGAATCGTGAAGGAAACATTGTGTTTGTGTCAGAAAATGTCACCCAGTACCTGCAATATATGCAAGAGGACCTGGTAAACACAAGTGTCTACAATATTTTGCATGAAGAAGACAGAAAGGATTTTCTTAAAAACTTACCAAAATCTACAGGTAGGCTTTTAATGTGTATCTTCCTTTTTTTAAAAAATATTTATTTATTTATTTGGCTGTGCTGGATCTTAGTCGTGGCACGCGGGATCTTTGTTGCCGCATGCGGGATCTTCGTTGCGGCATGGGGGATCTTTAGTTGTGGCATGGGGGATCTTTAGTTGTGGCATGTGGGATCTAGTTCACTGACCAGAGATCGAACCTGGGCCCCCTGCATTAGGAGCACAGAGTCTTAGCCCCGGACCACCAGGGAAGTCCCTGTATTTTCTAAGTAAGTTAAAAAAATTTCTTTTTCTTGATCATTTCTTAGAAAATTGAATATACCTTTTAGAAAGCCAAGTGATGATTTATGTAGAACAGGGCAAGTGGTAGATAGCAAAATTTCAAATACGAATTTAGAGTTTGGTATACATTTCATGGGTCTAAGATATACAGTGAGTTACAAAATAGAAGTGAGATACCTGTTGAATTTGAAATTATTCCAGTGTTCTATATATTGCCACTTTGAAATGTTATTGTAGAAATTACTATGGAAGATGTATAATGAGAAAATATGTATAGCTTAAATTTTTTTTTTTTTAATTGGGGTATAGTTGATTTATAGCTTAAATTTTTGATGATAGTCATGGACTGAATTGCCAGCTTTTAAAAATCTCCTTTCAATTTGTTTTCTAAAGTTAATGGAGTTACCTGGACAAATGAGACCCAGCGACAAAAAAGCCATACATTTAATTGCCGTATGTTGATGAAAATACCACACGACGTTCTGGAAGACATAAACACTAGTCCTGAAATGCGCCAGAAATATGAAACGATGCAGTGCTTTGCCCTGTCCCAGCCACGTGCTATGATGGAGGAAGGAGAAGGTGAGAGTCATCACATGCTTGTGGTGATTATCAAACAATAGCAGCCCAACTTGTAGTTTTGTAATTTCCATTGTAATTCTTCCTACTGAATTCCATGTTCTTACTGGCCTATTGAATAGACACATCCAAAGGTTAAGTATAATCCTTACCTGGTTAAATTTTCTATTGCAGATTTGCAATCCTGTATGATCTGTGTGGCACGCCGCATTACCACAGGAGAAAGAGCATTTCCATCAAATCCTGAGAGCTTTATTACTAGACATGATCTTTCAGGTAAAAACTGTGCGTGTGTGTATGTTTTGTTCATTTTGAAAATTTTTATAAAAGTTAACTTTCTACAGCCTGCACTATCATTTAAGTGCCTACACTGTAACAAATACTTTGCATGGATTATTTCCTATGTTTCTTATAATATTATTATTATTTTTTAAAATTTAATTTAATTTTTTATTTTATTATTTTTGGCTGCATTGGGTCTTCATTGCTGTGCAGGGGCTTTCTCTAGTTGTGGCGAGCGGAGGCTACTCTTCCTTGTGGTGCATGGGCTTCTCACTGCGGTGGTTTCTCTTGTGGAGCATGGGCTCTAGGCACGTAGGCTTCAGTAGTTGTGGCACATGGGCTCAGTAGTTGTGGCTTGCTGGCTTTAGAGCTCAGGCTCACTAGTTGTGGCACATGGGCTTAGTTGCTCTGCGGCTTGTGGGATCTTCCTGGACCAGGACTTGAACCCATGTCCCCTGCATTGGCAGGTGGATTCTTAACCACTGTGCCACCAGGGAAGTCCCTTATGTTTCTTATACAACCCTAGGAGAGATTCAACGAAACCTTGGGCATTTAAGTTGGGTGTGTTTGACACTTAAAATCCCTCAGATAAACACACAAAAAAATGTAGATGCGGGCTTCCCTGGTGGCACAGTGGTTGAGAGTCCGCCTGCCGATGCAGGGGACATGGGTTCGTGCCCCGATCCGGGAAGATCCCACATGCCGCGGAGCAGCTGGGCCCGTGAGCCATGGCCGCTGAGCCTGCGGTTCGGAGCCTGTGCTCCGCAACGGGAGAGACCACAGCAGTGAGAGGCCCGTTTACCGCAAAAAAAAAAAAAAAAAAAAAGTAGACGCACCTGGCTTTCTCTCCAAATAACATTTCAAATCAGAAGCCAGTATTTCTTTTCTGTAACTTCAAATCCATTTTTCATAAAGAAGTGCACTTCAAAAAGACGGGTAATTTAATGGGAATTACTGGGAGTAATTCTTGACATCAACATGAATTTCAGTTTTGGTCTGCCCTTTTTTGCCCATGAGAGTAAAGAATTAAAGTCAGTGCAGTTGATAATGAACAATGATGAAATTAAACACAGTGGCAATTTTCTGTTTAATAGGAAAAGTTGTCAACATAGATACAAATTCACTGAGGTCTTCCATGAGGCCTGGTTTTGAAGATATAATCCGAAGGTGTATCCAGAGATTTTTTAGTCTTAATGATGGGCAGTCATGGTCCCAGAAACGTCACTATCAAGAAGGTAAAGAATTTGGAGGTTAATTCTGGATCTTGTTTGTCATTGTGTTTGATGTGCTATAGAGCAATAAGTATATACGTGACCATAGTTGTTTTTGTCTGTGTGGGGTAGGAAGATGATTCTTGAGCATTCTTATGTTAGCCTAATTTTGGTGGGGTCCAGTCTTTCACTGGATTTTGAAAATGTTGGATTTGTATATTTCCTTTCTGTTTTCTCCTGTATGCATTTGTTCTGCCAGTTGTAGTTACTAGTAATGGGATATTTTCTCCAAAAGCTTATATCCATGGCCATGCAGAAACCCCAGTGTATCGATTCTCATTGGCTGATGGCACTGTAGTGACTGCACAGACAAAAAGCAAACTCTTCCGAAATCCTGTGACAAATGATCGTCACGGCTTTGTCTCAACCCACTTTCTTCAGAGGTAATGATAGATTACTTTGTATTCTCATTAAATGCAGCAGTGTTCTCGAGGTGCTTTATTATTAGTGTAAAAAGGGAGAAGAAAAATTAAGAAAAGCAGGCAGTGGTTGGGTTTGCTGAAGTGCACTTAGATTCCTAAAGTATGTTTTCTTTAAGGTTATATTTTTATGTGTAAATGAGGATTTGTTCATTAATTAATTCCTGGGAAAGCTGGAGGATGGGAAGGCTAGTGGATAAAAGAATACATAAAATCTGACTACCTCTGTTACTTTTCATTTCTAATGATATATTACATTGCTTTTAGGGATTGAATTTAGAATTTGAAGGTAGACTTCAAGAAGAAATAGTTACTATTGCTGTTGCTAATGGTAAATGAGCAACCCAGGAAGGAGCAGGATATTCACCCATTAATCATCTTGAGTAATTTGCAGGCGCCTCCAGGTTAACCCCTTGGTATATGAGAACTCTTGTAAAGCCCCACTGCGATTCCAGCTAACATAGCTTGGGGCCCCTCGTGGCGCTCTGATGGTGTCACTCATTTAGATTCTGTGGCTTATTAAAAGTATGTTATTAGATTAATAACTGATCAGTGTCTAGATTGTTATTGTCACTAGGCATTGGAATGGCGCCTAAGAAGTTAAGTTTCTGGGGCACTTACTTCATCCTTAAAAAAAAAAAAAAATCTGATGCAGGCTTTTAACGCATGCCTGTAATTTTTTAGTAAAACATTGTTCTGTTTCTTTGCAGGGAACAGAATGGGTATAGACCAAACCCGAATCCTGTTGGACAAGGCATTAGACCTCCAGCAGCTGGATGCAACAGTTCAGTAGGCAGCATGAACATGTCGCCAAACCCCGGCTTGCAGATGCTGAGCAGCAGGACCTACGGTGTGGCTGAGCCCGGTGCCACGGGGCAGATGAGTGGAGCCAGGTATGGGCCTTCCGGTAGCATAGCTTCAGTGAACCCTGGGCCAGGCATGCAGTCACCATCTTCCTACCAGAACAACAACTATGGTCTCAACATGAGTAGCCCTCCACATGGGAGTCCTGGTCTTGGCTCCAGCCAGCAGAATATTATGATTTCTCCGCGTAATCGTGGGAGTCCAAAGATGGCCTCACATCAGTTTTCTCCTGTTGCAGGTATTTGTGTTACATTTCCTTTTCTTTATTTTTTTCTTTTTCAGTAATTCTTCTCTATCCATACCATTGTAATTCTTGTAAAGTTAATTCATTTTAAAACAGAAACTTTGAAGTGTTAAGTAGTGTTTTGTTATAGCATCTGATAGTCTAATTCTTTTCCTGACTTCTCTCCAAATCCAGGTGTGCACTCTCCCATGGGATCTTCTGGCAATACTGGGAGTCACAGCTTTTCTAGCAGCTCTCTCAGTGCCCTTCAAGCTATCAGTGAGGGAGTAGGGACTTCTCTTTTATCTACTCTGTCTTCACCAGGTCCCAAATTGGATAACTCTCCCAATATGAATGTAAGTCAACCAAGTAAAGTGAACAGTCAAGATTCCAAGAGTCCCCTAGGCTTGTATTGCGACCAGAATCCAGTGGAGAGTTCAATGTGTCAGTCAAATAGCAGAGATCACCTCAATGACAAAGAAAGTAAGGAGAGCAGTGCGGAAGGGCCAGAGAATCAGCGGGGTCCTCTGGAAAGCAAAGGTCACAAAAAATTACTGCAGTTACTTACCTGTTCTTCTGAGGACCGGGGTCATTCCTCCTTGACCAACTCGCCCCTGGATTCAAGTTGTAAAGACTCTTCCATTAGTGTCACCAGCCCCTCTGGGGTCTCCTCTTCGACGTCTGGAGGAGTGTCCTCCACATCCAGTATGCACGGGTCACTGCTGCAAGAGAAGCACCGGATTTTGCACAAGTTGCTGCAGAATGGGAATTCACCGGCTGAGGTAGCCAAGATTACCGCCGAAGCCACTGGGAAAGACACTAGCAGTACAACGTCTTGTGTAGAAGGAAACGTCAAGCAGGAGCAACTAAGCCCTAAGAGAAAGGAAAATAATGCTCTGCTTAGGTACCTGCTGGACAGGGATGATCCTAGTGACACGCTCTCCAAAGAACTACAGCCCAAAGTGGAAGGCGGCGTAGACAGTAAAGTGAGCCAGTGCAGCAGCTCCACCATCCCGAGCTCAAGTCAAGGGAAGGACGCCAAAATTAAGACAGAAACAAATGAAGAGGTAACTTGTCTTCTGTATATTCTAGCTTAGGCATTGTATTTCAGCATTGCATTTCTGTGTTAGAAAGACAGTGTGTTATGCACAGATTCTTACCTTCTGTTTTAGGTTTATTTAATGGAAGTTAATCTGGAGCTGTCACTTTTTCGGTAGCTCTTCTGAGCATCAGTAAAGTGTATTATGATGCAGTGTAGAAATAATCAGATATGTGTGCTTTCAAATGTGACTGTACCTCATTAGTAGGCAATTTGAAATCTTTCATGGAAGTTTTTATTATTGGAATGAGCACATTGGGTCATTAAGTGTATGGTAGAAATGGGAAAAAACCTTTTGTATTAGGCAACAGAATTTTGATTTTTACCTAAGATCAAGTTTCATATACATGATCACATTCTATACAAGCATTTCCCAGACTCCTCTTGAGGAACACTATTCTGGAAGACGTTAATATGCACCTGAGAAAATAAAGTCTTGGAGAAGTCCTATTGTTAGGATGTATGTTTAACTTTGTTTAAACTTTGTTTAGTGTTTCCCAAATGTATTGACCAAAAGCCCTTTTTAAAGCATAGCTATGAATATCTTGTTGAACATCAGCTTATTTTTTTATTATTATTATTTAAAAATTTTTAAAAAAATTTTTATTATTAATCATACATGTTTTCAGAAGTATGTGTAGAGGCAGACATCTCTGTCAGCTCATGATTCTGACTAATGTTTGCTGGAAAATATCCTGCAGTTTGAGAATTAAACATATAGGGTAAATTAAAAAATGCCCCTTTGAAAGCACCTCCAAACCCACGGATTTATCCCAGAATTTTCAACTGTTTTTACTGTTTTATGTTCTTACTTTCAAGGAAGTAGTGTAGGGATAGGGGTCATAATCAGCTAGCTAGCCTCTAAGTTGGGTGTTACCATTTCAGGTAACTATTGTGTTTTACTTGTTCCCATTTCATCTCTTTTCCTCTGATGAGTATGTTTTATACCTATGTATCTAGTAATGTACACAGGTTAATTAAAAAAAATTATTTTCAGGGATCTGGAGACTTGGATAATCTAGATGCTATTCTTGGTGATCTGACTAATTCTGACTTCTACAGTAATTCCATATCCACAAATGGTAGTAATCTGGTAACGAAGCAACAAATGTTTCAAGGAACTAATTCTCTGGGTAAGAAAGAACTAGATTTTATTCTTGCTGCCTTTGAACTTTTCTGCACACCTGTATGTACTCTTAATTAAAACTAGGATCCAACTTTAAAATGTGTACTCCACCTTAGTTTCTTTTACTAATTTATAATGTAGGTGATTTTAAAAGCTTTTTGGATAGTTTCCCATTTCTAACTAATATGATGCCAGTAATCACAGGGCTTATAGGAAAATGTTCTTCTCTGGTTGCTGCAGGTGAGTAGTAGGTACTCTGTACCTACTAGTACCTTTATTTGTCTTAGGCACAGAGAATTGGATTAAAAAGCAAATCAAAACCTGTCCTTTGACACTAACTTACTTTGGTGTTTGCTGGTTCTTACCCAACCTCTGTCCTATAGCTGAGTGTTTCTTGATTCATCAGTTTAACAAGGATATATTATATGTATCAATTGAAAAAGAATAATCCACAATTATCTGGAAAGGTGGTTATTCATTTTTAGTGGCACTATTTCCGAAACTGAAATGGAAAGTTAGATCAATCAAATAGGTTAGAAAAAACAAAAAGAAAAAGGTTAGGAAATTTTGTTTTACTCCTTGCTTGATTAGAAGGCAACTTACCTGGTTACATTTAGTTGTAAAATTTTAAACTTTAAATATGCATGTTAAAGAACTTCCAGGAGTTTGAAACATTGGTAAAATTTTTACTATTAAGTGAAGCAGAATATGAATGACCATATCAGGCTAGAGAACAGTGCCTAATACTTCAGCCAAGACCGAGACTCTTGTTTTTTACTTTATTTGGAATACAAGGCTTCTTTTTTCTTTTTCTTTCTTTTTTTGGGGGGCTTATTTATTTTGTAAAGGAAGACAGTGTTTATTTTGATAAGAAAGACATTCTTGGGTGGGTGGTATTTATGTCTTGTACTTGATTATTTATGTACTGAATCATCAGAGGATATTTATGTATTGTGCTTTTATGTTTTTTAACAGGTTTGAGGAGTCCACAGTCTGTGCAGTCTGTTCGTCCTCCATATAACCGAGCAGTGTCTCTAGACAGCCCTGTTTCCGTTGGCTCAAGCCCTCCAGTAAAGAATATTGGTGCTTTCCCCATGTTACCAAAGCAACCCATGTTGGGTGGCAATCCAAGAATGATGGATAGTCAGGAAAATTATGGCTCAAACATGGGTGTGTTATTTTTTTTTCTTTTAATTTTATTTTAAATTTTATTTATTTATTTTTGGCTGCCTTGGGTCTTCATTGCTGTGCGTGGGCTTTCTCTAGTTGCAGCGAGCGGGGGCTACTCTTCTTTGCGGTGCGCGGGCTTCTTATTGCGGAGCATGGGCTCTAGGCGCGTGGGCTTCAGTAGTTGTGGCACGTGGACTCAGTAGTTGTGGCTCCCGGGCTCTAGAGGGCAGGCTCAGTAGTTGTGGCGCATGGGCTTAGTCGCTCCGTGGCATGTGGGATCTTCCCGGACCAGGGCTTGAACCCGTGTCCCCTGCATTGGCAGGAGGATTCCCAACCACTGCGCCACCAGGGAAGTCCCTGATATGTTATTTCTAATGAATATTAATGATTAAAAATTTCTTTTGGGAAAAGCAAATTTAAAATACTTAATTGGAATTAATAGGATTTTGAATAACAGTAGCATGTTTCTTTCATGAGTATTCTTCATTTATTCTGTGTCTTGGTGATTTAAACTCTCAAGGAGACTTTTGGTCCAAGACATTTTTTTCTTTGGCCACACTGTGGGGCATGAGGGGTCTTAGTTCTCTCACAGGGATTGAACCTGTGCCCCAGGGAAGTCTTGCAAGACATTTTCTAATCTGTAATGAATACATAGCAATACAGGCATACCTCAGCAGTATTGCAGGTTCTGTTTCAGACCACCGCAATAAAGTAAATATCACAATAAAGCGAGTCACGTTAATTTTTTGGTTTCCCAGTGCATATAAAATGTAGGTTTACACTATACTATATTGTATGCAATAGCATTATGTCTAAAAACAAATGTACGTACCTTAATTTAAAAACACTTTATTGCTAAAATATGCTAACCATCATCCGACAACATAGGGTTGCCACAAACCTTCAATTTGTAAAAAACGCAGTGTCTCTGAAGCGCAATACAGTGAAGGTATGCCTGTGGTGGCCTATCAGAAATGTCTTAACAGTTGGCCCGCCCTCTTTTTAGAATGACAAAGGCTCATGTGTCTAATGACTGCACCTGTACATAAGAAGAATTTCATTGTAACATGGAAAATACCTAATTTCTGTTTTAGGTGGACCAAACAGAAATGTGACTGTGAATCAGACTCCTTCCTCAGGAGACTGGGGCTTACCAAACTCAAAGGCCAGCCGAATGGAACCTATGAATTCAAGCTCCATGGGGAGACCGGGAACGGATTATAATGCTTCTTTACCCAGGCCTGCCATGGGTGGCTCAATGCCCGCCATGCCTCTTCGGTCCAGTAGCATCCCAGGTGTGAGACCAGTGTTGCAGCAGCATCATCATCAGCAGCAGCAACAGCAGCAGATGCTTCAGATGCGTAAGCATTCCTTTCATAAGAAAAGAAAATTAGATGTTTTAGGCTAACTTTTGCCTTTGGCTTATTTGAAAATTTATCCTTTCTTTTTGTTCCCCCAGGGCCCGGTGAGATTCCCATGGGGATGGGGGTCAGTCCTTATGGCCAAGCAGCACCATCGAACCAACCTGGTTCCTGGCCAGATGGCATGTTGTCCATGGAACAAGGCCCTCATGGGACTCAAAATAGGTGGGGCTCTATTACGTGACCCTGTGGAAAATGTAAGCATTGGATTATCTAGAAAAGGGTGAGAGCACAGGAACAAACCTGAAAGAGAATGAGAAAAACTCTCTGTAATTGAGGTACTCATTGCCGTCTGTGTGTAAAAGCGAGGCTGAGTCTGAGACAGCGTGCGTTCATGGGAGAGGGAGGAGACAGGACTGTATCTCTCAGCGATCGGGACTGTTGAGTGGTCACACCTGGGAGCCTCCATGTGCCATGGTCGTCTCTCATAATGTAACAATCCTCCTCCATGAGGAGAGGGATAAATTAGCACTAGTTTGACAAGATAAATGGTCCGCAGAGGGTGAGCCTCAGTTTTCTGGAAAGTTCATTTTTTAGGATTCGATAATTCTTTTCTAAAATTATTTAAAACGTTTCAGGGATGAAGGTGAAAGTGAAATATAGCACGCTTCTATTTCTGTGAAAGAAAGATTGTGGGTTATGTCTATTTCATTTTTTAAGTTTGGTCAGTAACTCATTGGCATGAAAGAGGCTACCTGTCACTGTCAACTCTGACTTGAGTTCTACAATAAATTAAGCAAAGAAAAATGAATTGATCTGTTGAGTAGACAGAAATGTAACTACATGAGCTTATTAACTTGAGTGCTTCTCTACCCAGTAGAGAACAAATAGTTTCATCACAGAATTTTTAAATGTCTAGCTCCATGCCCCTGTAATGTGTTGGAGAACTGTGGCATTGCTGTGGGGTTTGTATTACACTTGTCGATACATGAGCTCTGTGGGCCGTGTATGAAACAAAGTTATTTTGGTAGAACCCTGGGCTCAGTTCAGCATTTCTACCTTTTTTCCCATTCTTTTGTTGATTTCTCCAGCCTGCAATATCCTAACTACTACCACTTCTGTTCTTGTAGGGTCTTGAAAACACCACCCTCTTCATCCCTCCAATCTCCTTTCCCAAATCTCTGCTATCCTCTAAATGTCAAGGGATCTAGCAATTACATTTTGGTGGTGGAGTTGGGAGTTGTAATCTAGATATGGTGGTCGAAGATGACCTGGTGAGGTTTAAAATTGTGGGTCTTAAATTTAAATTGATGCTGTTTGTTCTTTTCTGCTACTCTGTTAGTTTATTATTTACACTTGTGTTATTTGAGTTATTGCATATTAAAAATACTGTGCGGAGTTACTTTGATCTTTTTTTTTTTAAGAGGAAAAGCACCATTGAAATTGAATCTAAGTCTCTTTTTAGGCCACTTCTTAGGAATTCCCTGGATGATCTCCTTGGGCCACCTTCTAACCTTGAAGGCCAGAGTGATGAAAGAGCATTGTTGGACCAGCTGCACACACTCTTGAGCAACACAGATACCACAGGCCTGGAAGAAATTGACAGAGCTCTCGGCATTCCTGAACTTGTAAATCAAGTAGGTAGCAGTACTGTGGACGTAGAAATGTATGTGTGTGTGTGTGTGTGTCTGTGTCTGTGTCTGTGTCTGTGTGCATGTGTGCTCGCATATATCCATGAAGCCATGTACAACAGTGCCTATATGTGTATCTTTTCTCTTCTTTATGTACAGCACTACATTCATGGATACCAGCATTAAATTTAGAAAATATACTTTATAATTGTGATAGAACTTCCAGCAACTTACTGTTTTATAAAATGTCAGATTTTAGGCAACCATAGAAATGGTCCACTAAAACTACTATACAGTTTTTAAAATGCTGCTTTTTGCTTATGTTAGTTGAATCCTCATTTTTATAATTACCTCTTTCTACTATCTGGACAACCAGTGTATACTCTGAGGAGGCAAGCTTTTTTTGTGTTAAACAAAACCTGTTTACACTGGTAAATCTGTGAATATCCCAACAACATCATCTCCTATTCCTAGTTACCTATTCAGCCTTATGAAAATATGCCATTTACAAATCTGTATTTTTTTTTTTGAAACATACATTTTGTAGTGGATCTTTTCATTATAGGATGTGTGTTTGGGGGCACTTGTGTAAGTCTGTGTGTTTAATGATAAATGGGAAAGATCCTCAGGGTTCTCAGGCTTTGTTGGGGAGACAAATGTGTATAAAAAGAATTACATTTCAGTGTGGCAAACACTGCACAGAACTTTTTAAAGGGTGGTTGAGAAACACGAGGCAGTGATGATGTACACCTGGGGGTACCAGCCACCGGTGACCCTGACCGAGGAGCCGTGTCTGACCTGGCTGGGGGAGGAAGTGAGGGTTACATGAAGACCGAGAAGCTTTAACTGCCACTAGAGTTTCTTTTTGTTTTTGGTCTGCGTCGGGTCTTAGTTGCGGCACTCGGGATCTTCGTTGAGACATGGCGGTGCAGGCTTTTCGTTGTGGCGCGTGGGCTTCTCTCTCGTTGTGGCATGCGGATTTTCTCTCTAGTTGTGGCGCGTGGGCTCCAGGGTGTGTGGGATCTGTAGTTTGTGGCACACGGCTCTCTCATTGAGGTGCATGAGCTCAGTAGTTGCAGCACGTGGGCTTAGTTGCCTCGCGGCATGTGGGATCTTAGTTCACCGACCAGGGATCGAACCAGCGTCCCCTACATTGGAAGCTGGATTCTCTACTGCTGGACCACCAGGAAAATCCCCTAGAATTTTATTTAAGCTGGAAATAGTTTTCTTTGTCTTCATGTAAAATAGTTAACGGTCCTTATATAAAAATCTGACAATCACAAAAGTACGTATTTTTTTAAAAAGTTGAAAATCCTCCATAATCTTGGCACAAAGAATCATAAGTAACTTGTGTGTGTATATTAAAAAAAAAAAAAAAAGGAAGCAGACTTTTAAAATACTTTTGTGGCCTGTTTTACTTTATGAAAGTCATCGTCAATCATCTTTTTTGTTTAATGTATACATCTTTAATGTTAATGGCCAAATAGTATCCATCTTATTGAACACTATTTAACCAGTTATCTACTGATGAAAATTTAATTGTTCCTAAATACTTTCTGTTATAATTCTATGAATTACTTACATCTTGTTCACTTTTTCTGTTTTCCTAGTAGCTACAATCCAAGAAAAAGGATGATTGGGTTAGAGGGCTTATTTTAGAGGTTTATATACATAATCTCAGGCAGCTTTCCTAGATGGTCGTATAGCTGCTTTTCCACAGCAGGGTGTGATGACTCCAGTCCATCACCCTCACCAGCACTGCTGCCACGGCCCACGAAGAGGAAAGAACCCAGAGTGTGAAAGAGCAAGTGACGGGACAAATACTGAGCATGATTATTCTTTCAAATCCTTGCCAGTCTGATGGGCAACAAAGATTCTTGTTTTAATTTGTATTTCTTTCGTTAGCAAGATTGAACATACTTTATATTTTTTGGCCATTGAGATGTGTTTAATAGTTTAATAGATCTGATGGGGTTTTTATTTTGTTGATCTGTAGCGATGCTTTAGTTACTGATTGTTGATTACTTCATTTAACAAATATTTGTCTTCTATATGCCAATCAGTCTTTCCTTAGAGACTGAGGAGCAATAGTGAACAACCTATTTCCTGCTCCCAGAACTCAGGCAAGGAACCACACAGAAGTAGACATGGTGAAGGAGAGGTTATGAGGAAAGGCATATGATGCTGCGAGACCTTTAAATACAGGGACCTTTTCTTAGGATAGGGTGGGATGTCAAAAATTTTCTCTAGGGCTTCCCTGGTGGCGCAGTGGTTGAGATTCCACCTGCCGATGCAGGGGACATGGGTTCGTGCCCCGGTCCGGGAAGATCCCACATGCCGCGGAGCGGCTGTGCCCGTGAGCCATGGCCGCTGAGCTTGTGCGTCCGGAGCCTGTGCTCCGCAACGGGAGAGGCCACAACACTGAGAGGCCCGCGTACCGCAAAAAAAAAAAAAAAATTTCTCTAAAAAAGCATGTTTGCAGGATGACTGTTAACCTGTCTATATTGTAAATAGTTTGCCCAGTTTCTTTTTTTTTTATAAATTTATTTATTTTTGGGTGCGTTGGGTCCTCATTGCTGCATGCAGGCTTTCTCTAGTTGCGGCGAGCGGGCCTCTCATTGAGGTGGTTTGTCTTGTTGCGGAGCACGAGCTCTAGGCGTAAGGGCTTCAGTAGTTGTGGCATGCGGGCTCTGTAGTTGTGGCTCACAGGCTCTAGAGCGCAGGCTCAGTAGTTGCGGCGCATGGGCTTAGTTGCTCTACGGCATGTGGGATCTTCCTGGACCAGGGCTTGAGCCCATGTCCCCTGCATTGGCAGGTTCATTCTTTAACCACTGTGCCACCAGGGAAGTCCATCCAGTTTCTTTTTAGTGGGGGCTTGTTTATAGTTTTGTTCTTCAGTTTAAAAATGTTTGTGTTTTCAAAACCAGGATTATGAGATAAAGAATAAGTGGGGACTGACTTGAATAGTCAGGAAAGGTTTTTCTGGAGAGATGACATGTAAGCTGACACCTGAAGGATGAGAAAGAGCTAGCTAGGCAAACAGCCTAGGGAAAGAACAATCCAGAAGAGGTACAGCTAACTCAAAGTTGCTTAGGCAGGAAAGAGCTTGCGGGTCCTAGGAAGTGGCTGAGGTTGGTGAGAACAGAGAGGGAGCCGTGTGAGATGACGTTGGGGGAGGTACATGGAGGCTAGGTTCTACAAAGCCGTCTTAAGAGTTTGGACTTTTTCTGTGTATTGGGAAGCCATGGAAGGATTGTAAGCAGGGTAAGGATGAGACCAGTTTTCCTTTTTTGTTGTAATTTTTATTTTTCAGCAAAGTAATCCATTTTTAATTTAAAAATAAAATGATAGGAAAATATGCTCACTGAAGAACCACAGTTCCTTTGCCCCACTGGGAGATGGTGAAACTCACCTCTTTATTTTGGTAATATTTCTAAGAAATATGACTATGCGGCTATTTCTTTATCAACTTCAGTCTGTATCTATTGATTCCAGATATGATAGTTGACTACGCGTTTGTAGTCCCTTATCTGAGAACCTTGTGACATCAGATATGCTTTGGAATTGAGGAATTTTTGGATCTTAGAAGGGTGAAATTGTGCATGGGACCATATATTACAACATACTCCTGATAGAGTTTCGAGCAATACTGTAATTTTTGGGCGATAGCCTGTGATCAAACATGCTAATACTTGCACAGCAAAGTACATAATCACACTAAGTGGGATATTACAGAGATTATGTGTTGCTTCGTACAAGTTCAGGCCAGGTTTTGCTGTTAAATACATTTGGCACTAATGAAAAATTGTTAGTCTTTTTTAAAGAATTAAAAATTTTTTGGAATTTTAGGTAAGAAATTATGGATCTGTATTTATACCCCCTTCCTCTAGTACGCACCCTCACACCCATACCCTCTACATACGCGTGGGCACATGCATTCTCTCCCCTCAAGGTGACTATGTCCCTTGTTTTTAAATAAATAGGTACCCCATATTTACATCATTTTGGCTCATTGCTGAGCCAGGTGTAGTTACATAGGCTTTTGTTTTGGGTTTGTTTGTTTGAGTTAATGGCCTTGTCTTTTTATTTGCTTTGTTTTCTACATACTTACTGCTAAAAGTTTCTCTTACTTTTTTCTTCTTCTTCACGTGGTCAGACACATTAGATAATTCCTCAGTTCTTTCTCTCCCTGTTATAGTTCCATGTCCCTCTGTTTAACTCTGCCCTTTTGAGCCTGCTCTAGAAATTAATAATTGTCACTCTTCTCCTGTGTTGGATCCTCAGTTTCCTGAATCTCAAGTCATTTTCTTTCTTGATTTACTCCTTTGTTTGCTGAAACAAAATTTCTGTTAACTTCTCTGTCCTTGCAAGTTTTGGGTCCTTCTGTGTTTGAAAATGTCTTTATTCCACCCCACTGCACCTCTGGCTGCCGTGTATTAAATTCTAAGTTGAAAGTAATTTCCTCTTAGAATTTTGAAAGAGTAGTTCCATAGTTTTCTGGCATCCAGTGTTGCCGTTGAGTCGTACTGCAGTCTGATGGCTGAGGGCTCCCCCGGTCTGTAGTCAGCCTCCTAACTAGCCCCCTGTCTGGGCGCCCTCCCTGACCTTCTGCTGTCCCCAGTGGAGTGCTGCCTTGGCTCCATGCGAGACATTGACTCAGTCCTCAGGTGGGTTTTCTCTGCAGGCACATGGGTCTCAGTTTTTCTGCTGTGTTGAGTTGCTTACTCCTCCCTACACTTTCTGTCTTCCAGATGCCTGTTGAAATTTTTTATCTTGTTGCCTTCAGTATTCTCTTTTTTTTTGGATAAATACTACCTTTTAACTTTTTGCTGTCATTTTATCAGGGTTAGCAAGAAAGAGTATATTATGGTGTGATTACTTTATAAACAGAAATCTCAGATTGCCGTCTGGAGTAGGGAATTGGTATTATGGCACAGAGCAGACGCACAGATGGCAGGGAGATGTCTTGGGAAGGGTCATGACAACAGAATGAAAAGAAGGGAAGGCCATGCGACATGTCACGGAGGAAAAGCTGACAGGACTTGCGCCCTGTCTGCACACATATGCACTCACAGTTGGGAAGGGAGACTGAGGAATCGGAGTTGCTGGCGTTTAGCTCTGGGTGAATGGTGTTACCATCTATTGTGATGTAGGGAAGATTGGAGAAGAATCGGGTTTTTTCTTTTTTTTGTGGGAGGGACTGTTGATAATCACGCCTTCTGTTCTCTACATGTTAAGTTTGAGATGCCCAAGACGTCCAGGTAAAGATGTTGAGCACTCTTAACTGTATGAGCACAGTTAAGAGTCCGAGGCATTGGAGCTGGAGAAAGAAACTTGGCAGTTGTCACCAGTGGCTGAGGAGACCGAGTAGAAAAGGTAGCGAGAGGAAAGAAGAGGGCCTAGGGCGGATGAACTCTTAACATTCCTCCAAGGAAAGGCCCGAGATGGGGGAGAAAATAGAGAATGGTGTCACGGTCACCGCGGGGTGAGGTGTGCTTTAGGATGAGACTTGGTGAAGTGTCAACTGCACACTTGGCATCCTGTGCTGTGCCCGAGGATGAGGAGTTAAAGGTGGATGCAGCACCTGCCTGGCTCTTCTTGTCTGAACATGGCAGGCTCTCCCCTCCTTCAGAGTGTTTATTTTTACTTCTTTTTCTGCTGGACATTGCTTTGTATGCATGGTTAGCACATAGAGAAGTGATACCTGGCATGTAACACACTTAATAAATACTTGTTGAGTTAATAGGTTTCTTTCTCCTTCTCACGTACAAATAGTGGATGACTGACCACCTTTAGGTTATTTATTTATTTATTTATTTAGTTTTGGCTGCGTTGGGTCTTCGTTGCTGTGCACGGGCTTTCTTTAGTTGGCAGTAAGTGGGGGCTACTCTTCGTTGAGGTACGCGGGCTTCTCATTGCGGTGGCTTCTATCATTGCAGAGCATGGGCTCTAGAGCGCAGGCTCAGTAGTTGTAGCGCACGGGCTTAGTTGCTCTGCGGCATGTGGGATCTTCTGGACCAGGGCTTGAACCCATGTGCCCTGCATTGGCAGGCGGATTCTTAACCACTGCGCGCCACCAGGGAAGCGCCCCACCTTTAGGTTTTGCTCCTGTGGTGAATACACCTCAGGGGACATGGGCTGTTGTTGATTTACCTGTCTCTACTAAACTCGCCTCTTGCCACCTTCAAAAGCATTCTTGTGCAGATTACATGAGAATTCATTGATCACAGTGATTTTCATTGATTTATTTTACACTTGGCATGGGAGGTCAATGTTGGTACAGAAATCTTGTCTGGAACAAATAGTATTTCTCCAGGTACTCAATACGTCGTAGATATTTGGCTCAGAAAATATTTGAGTGTCTCCCTGCGTGAGACCCTGTGCTCCGTAAGCACTAGGGCACAGCTATTAAAAGATGGTTTCGTGTCTGGTCTCATGGAATTTAAGACAATAAATTTGATTTCGCTTTTGGAATTCTGCAACGTCATCGTTCACATATATTGACTTATATTTTTCACCTTCTTTAGAGCATTGTATTTCTGTTGGTTTCCCACGTGTACTTTACTATTCATTTATGTGTTTGATGTTTAGGGACAAGCTTTGGAGTCCAAACAGGATGCTTTCCAAGGTCAAGAAGCGGCAGTAATGATGGAGCAGAAGGCAGCCTTATATGGGCAGACGTACCCGACACAGGGGCCTCCAATGCAAGGAGCCTTTAATCTTCCGGGACAATCACCACCTTTTAACTCAATGATGAATCAGATGAACCAGCAAGGAGGTTTTCCTCTCCAAGGAATGCACCCTCGGGCCAACATCATGAGACCCCGGACAAACACTCCCAAGCAACTTAGAATGCAGCTTCAGCAGAGGCTGCAGGGCCAGCAGGTAACCAGTCACATGCCCGAAGCAGCTTTCCCTTTGGCCTCCTCCTCTTTCATTTGTTTTTGGACTGTGTTCTTTCAGGGCTCTTGCCACTGGCTCTCTATCCCCCGTCAACCGAAGAAATTCCTTTCGTTTTCATTTCTGTTAACATTTTACTTGTATGGATGGTTCCTTGCTAGGGAGTGGTTGTACTAGAGTTGGATACCTTTCTATAAGAATATTCTATTGTACAGGTTGAAAAATAAACAATGTCCGAGAGGATTGCTCTTGGGGGAGAAGAGGTTTCTTGATGGCTTTGTAGTCTTAGAGGTAGATAATTTCTATTATTAAGAGTCCTTAATGTTAATAGCCAGATGTTGAAACCTTATTGATTTGAGCAGAAACCTCTGAGTAAGGAACCTTTTGAGTAAGGAACCTCTGCTTTCTAGATGTGTTATACAACTTGAGCTCTTTTAATATTTTTTTTTCCGTTTCCTTTGTAACACATTTTAAAAAATTTATTTAAAAAAATTTATTTTTATTTTGTATCTTGAGTGCACTGAGTTCTTAAATGTGGGGGGATCGAACCACATAAGCAGATGAGTGAATTGAGAATCCAGTGAGCTGGAGACCCTTCCAGTGTATTAATGTTCCTAAAAGCGTAGGTACTCAGGAAAGCTGTGTTAATGCGTTCATGGTATCATTTTTTACCATTTCTTTCCACTAAAAATTACCCAGGAAAAGGTAGCAGAAGTAGTTTTTTCCAGTGTTACCTTTGATCAAATTAAAGCTATTTCCCCAATAGCCTAAGTAATCCCAGAGAAAATCTGACTTTATAAATTCTTTGAGTTCCTGCTGAAGACATTCTTTAAGCTGCAGAATTGCACTTTCACTTTTCTTCCTGTTGCTGAACATGAAGGCCACACATGCCAGCCCAGGGCTTTCCAGCACCAACCTTTTTGAAATGTGAAAGTGTGCTCTTCAGCTTAGCCATGACTTAGCCCGGTTAATGGGTTCAGAGGTGTCTTCATGACCTCGCTGGGTGGTGCCAAGGGTGTGGACAGCTGTTTGGGCTCATTAACGTGCTCCACTTGCATTCTAACCACCCTGTCTCTCCCCAGTTTTTGAATCAGAGCCGTCAGGCACTTGAAATGAAAATGGAAAACCCTACTGCTGGTGGGGCTGCGGTGATGAGGCCCATGATGCAGCCTCAGGTCAACTCCCAGGTGAGAATAAGTCTCTCCGTGTTCAGGGCTGAATGCCCCGCATAGGGCTTGGCCCATGCTTGACTCTCAGTAAATGTTTATTAAACAAAGACAGTACATAATCCCAAATTTCTTGTGTAAGAACCCATCCCACGGTCCCATCACACTTTTTCTTCCCTTTGTCTCTCCTACTGGTAACTAGGAAGAATCAGAGGAAGAGAGGTTCTTTTATTAAAAAACACGGATTCATGTTTTTAAAGTTAGTTCCCCGGGGGTGGGGTGGGATGAATTGGGAGACTGGGTTGGACATATATACACTATTGATACTGTGTATAAAAAAGATAGCTAATGAGAACCTGCTGTATAGCTCAGGGAGCTTTGCTCAGTGCTCTGTGGTGACCTAAATGGGAAGGAAATCCAAAAAAAGAGGGCATACATGTATACATATAGCTGCTTCACTTTGCTGTACAGTAGAAACTTAACAGAACATTGTAAAGCAACTGTACTCCAGTAAAAATTAATAAAAAAATTAATTCCCTTTGTGATCAGTTGCTGTGTTGTGAAAACAGCTACCATTTACTTTTCAGGAATTGAAAATAACAAATCTGTAAACTTTTTTCTGTTCCTGGATTGTGAAACCACCTGCTCACTGCGTAGAATTTGAAATTATAAGAAGTATAAAGAAGAAAATAAATAATTTATAATCCCACTCTCAGTGACAGCCTCTGAGATGACCTGATTTCCCCTAGTGGGAGGAATGCTGTTAAAGTTCTGTCTGCCCCCAGCGCATGGTGGACACTATATTAAGGCATTTCCTTAGTGTGCACAAGGCAGATGACTACACGAAAATCCCTACTGTGGTTTGAAATACTGTTAAACGACAACAATTCTGAAATGCCTAGTTTTTGCTGTTAGACCTACTTGGAAGTACCGATACCTATATATTTTCTTGATAGTCAGATCTCCTGTATAAGCTGAGCTAGGATGCTTTCCAAAAAGAGGATAAATGTTTGCTTTTTATCCTGGGTGATGATCTCTCCCAGCTGGCAAATCAACAGGTCAGCTTCCTTGTTCAGTGCTTTGATCCCGTCACCTCCTTACCCTTCACCTCTTCTGTCAGAAGGTTTAGAGAGACTACAAGAGCTTCTGGGGTGGATTCCTGCTTCTCTGAGTATAACCCCATCCCTTTGCTTTGTTTTTGGCTTCTCTTTTTGTTTCTCCCCCAAACATAGTCTCATTCCTGCCCCTTTTCTTCTTGCTGTTTTATTTCATAGTTTTTGAAGTTTGTCCTCAAATTCTACTCCTAAATGTTCTCTCACTTTGAGGAATGTTTTCTAACTATGTCAAAGCCCGATGACTTTTCTGCTTTCGTCCCCTAGCCCCCAGTAATTTCCAGGTCCCTGTTCTCCCCCAACGCTCATACCCACACCAAGCCAGAAAGCCTTTACCATAATGAGAATTGTGCCTTTCCTTTTTTGTAATTATATAGAAAGGCATTGGGTGTTTTTTCTCTCTGATACCTCGTGTCATGGGGGCACTGTATGTATGAAATTGGCTAGCTCTTGCCACGTGTGTGTAATTGCGTTCTTTCTTGGGTGTTAGCAGGGTTTCCTTAACGCCCAGATGGTCGCCCAGCGCAGCAGAGAGCTGCTGAGTCATCACTTCCGACAGCAGAGGGTGGCGATGATGATGCAGCAGCAGCAACAGCAGCAGCAAACCCAGGCCTTCAGTCCACCCCCTAACGTGACTGCGTCCCCCACCATGGACGGAGTCCTGGCAGGGCCTGCCATGCCACAAGCTCCACCCCAGCAGTTTCCATATCCACCAAATTATGGTAAATTTGTCAGGGATGATAACGTCTTCCTCAAAGTAACATTCCTACGGACGTAAGAGTCACTAGGTCTGTTGTAGATTAAAAGCAAATGCTATTCACTCTCTTTTATTTCACAAGAGAAACAAAATTAATTAAAAAATAACAGAACAAAAATGTCTACTGCAGTGCACAGATGATTGTCACTGAGGTAGATGATCTATCATAGTTCAGGTTTTTTCCCACCAGGTCTTGTTTTTACAGTTCCCCACATCTTAATTTGGAAGAAAGACTTACCAGGTCCTGTCCAGTACGTCCCAGCCTAGTAGAACGCTGCCATCTCCGAACAGTGAGAGCAATGCACTGTGTGGGCTTTTTGAGTTCCTTTTCTTGGTGGCTTGGACATATTAATTACAGTCATACCTTTGTGAGGTTCCAGGAGCATGGTGGGAGTGGGGCTAGAGGTATCTGTTACAGAGATGACATTTGAGGATGCGTCCCTGTCAGCTGGGGACACAGCTCTTTGCCCTCTAAAGGGGGATGGAGTGAGGAGCAGCGTGATACGGTGTCCTTTTTATAGAGAAAGCTCACTGAAGTAACTGCCCTTCGGGGGATCCACACAGCGTGCATCTCTGTAGTAAGCCTGGCTCTAGTTGTCACCTTGGTGAGAAGCAAGAATTACTGGCAGGCAGCATCTTTATACCTTATACTTAACACATTCCCCCACCTTTAAAAAAGAACCGCAAGTTACTATAGAAAGCTGATATTCTAAGGAGGTAGCATTTGAGCATTGTAATTTCTTTCTCCTCTTCTTTCTTTTTTAAAGGGATGGGACAGCAGCCAGATCCAGCCTTTGGTCGAGGGCCTAGTCCTCCCAGTGCGATGATATCATCAAGAATGGGTCCCTCCCAGAATCCCATGATGCAGCACCCTCAGACCGCACCCATGTATCAGTCCTCGGAAATGAAGGGCTGGCCGTCAGGAACCCTGACCAGGAACAGGTGAAGAACAGGGAATTTTTTTTTTTGGCTGGGCGGCTTGGCTTGCGGGATCTCAGTTCCCTGACCAGGGATTGAACCCAAGCCCATGGCAGTGAAATTGCAGAGTCTTAACTACTGGACTGCTGGGGAATTCCCAGAATAGGGACTTCATAAAAGTCGGCCACATTCTAGTGCCAGAAGTTCAGGGAATTAGTCTCTGTGTTTCTCAGCCAAGCCTGTTTGGGTGGGGAGCGCAGAGGTCCTAGGCTTACGTTAGAGAGTGTGTGATTTGGCTCATCTGTTTTGAGAAGCCTTCCTACTGTGCTCATCTCCACGAGGGTAGTGAGTACAGAGAGCTGTGAAAGATAGAAGGCAGGCTGTCAGAGTTTTCTTGCCCATGTTCTCTGCTTGAGTACAGCGACATTGACAAAATTGCGGTAGTCTCTGTGTGCGTGTCCTGTGTTATGAAAATGACCCAAGAGGTAATTTCCCACTTTCTTTACAGCTCTTTTTCCCAGCAGCAGTTTGCCCACCAGGGGAATCCTGCAGCGTATAGCATGGTGCACATGAATGGCAGCAGTGGTCCCATGGGACAGATGAACATGAACTCCATGCCCATGACTGGCATGCCGATGGGTCCTGATCAGGTACGGGGTGGGGGGATCTGTTCCTTACCTTTCTCAAAAAATTTTTCCTGTTCTCTGGAGAGAACCAAAGCCTCAACTGTAATGTTAAAGGTCCTAGGTAGATTTTAAACTTGGATGTATAACTTAAAAATATATGTAATAATTGAAAAAACTTTTGGTTTGAAGGCATTGGGCCAGTTGATACTTTCAGAAATGTGGGATCTAAGAACTGAATCAGTCAGCCAGAGCCATGTTGCAAGCCATCAGTGTAGACATAACGGATTCTTTTCTGTTGGGCAAAGTGTGTGTTTTACTCATGTTACTTCTGGTTGCCAACAGAAATATTGCTGACGTCTCTACACCAGGACCTCCAAGGAAATCACTGTACAAATGACACTGCACTAGGATTATTGGGAGTAAAGAATCATTGTCTAGGCGCCCAGCTTTGAAGGAAGGACCAGCTTTGATCCCCATCAAGGGTATTTCAAGTGATGTCATTTGAGCAGGCAGGACTGGATTTTAAGCTGAAGCGTGATATCTACCTGTTATTTTTCCCTCCTCCTATGTATCATGGTGTTTAAAACAAATATTTTTGGCGTTCTGCCTTTTCAGGATGTGATTCTGGAGGTACGGAGTGTTACTGATCACAGAACTGTCCGGTGTCAGAAACTTTTTTCTGCTTGGCTATCCAAAGTCTTTGGAAAAAATGTAGGTGGGCCAGAGAACATTGGAGAAATCAAGAGATTAGAACATCCGGTTTCTTGATAGTTGCTGTATTGGGTGAAGCGCATGGTCCCAACCTCGAGTGTTTTTGTCACTGTCAGGTTCTGTCCCGGGAGTGGGCATTTCCAAGTTCTCCCTTAAGGATGGTGTTGAGTTGCTCTGACCCTACTCTTGGTTGTCCTAGGCTTTTTCCTAAATAGCATTTTTATCTGCCCCTAATGTCCTGTAATACTTCACCTCCAGGAATTGTCCTTGGTGTCAGATGGCATCGCAGAAGGGAAAGTAGATGACAGTATTTAATTGCAGCAGTCAGTGGCAATTTTTCGTATGCTAATGTGCAGCGGAGTGCACTTTATTTAAAAAGTAATGGATAAATGCAATATTCTCGAGGTCTTGAGGAACGGTGAACCACATACCTAGTTTTTGTCTAAACTAATCTGTTGGACAAAAACTATGATTTTTGTTGTTGTTGTTGTTGAAAGTACTGGTTTCACCCTTTGCCTATATGGTAGAGCAATAATGCTTTTTGAAAATAAACTGCAGAAAACCCAAGGCCAGGTACTGCATTCTGAATCAGAATTTCGCAGTGTTTCTGTGAATAGAATTTCTTTTGTAAATATGACCTTTAAGATATTGTATTATGTAAAATATGTATATACCTTTTTTTGTAGGTCACAACAACTCATTTTTACAGAGTTTGTGAAACTAAATATTTAACGTTGATTTCAGTAAGTTCAGCATGGTGAGGTTACCAACAGAAGTCATCCCCTGAATTTTGTGGCCTGGGGGATGGGGCAGTGGCCAACAGCTTTTCCTTGCCCCCAGCCTGAGATGCCTCGCTTGTTTTCAGTCTCTTAATCTCAGTGCTTTTTAAAGAGATCATTTAGATGTAGACATTTAAATTTTTTAAAAAAATTTCTCTACCAGAACTAAGCACTTTGTTAATTTTGGGGGAGAGAATAGATACGGGGAAATAAACTTTAAAAAAAACCCCCAGATATCAAGGATTTTAAAAGATCAAGCAATTTGATTTCAAAGAAGAATCTTGGATTTTAAGCAGTCCATAAATTAAATGGCAGTTCGTGGTATTTTCTTTTAAAAAGTGAATACGTTGTCTTCTCATCCATTTTAGGAGTGCTCTAAGGTTTTGGTTGCTAGGACCTGAGTCCCACATTGAGATCCCAGGCGTAGAATCCTCAGTGTGTGGTTCCTGGTGTCTGCTCAGCTTGTCTTGTCCTTCCACTACTGTGATGTTTTCCCACGAGAATTGGAGGAGTAGCATCATGGTTATTTCCTAAGGAGTTCGGTCTCCATAGCAGCCAGTTTCATGCGATTCAGAGCCGAGGTCTGACTGGGCGCCTTTGCATTCCCTCCCTGCTCTGCCCCCACCCCTTTCTGCTGCTGCCACTTGTCGGTTGGGAATAGGGAAGAAAGTCAAGTTTAATTCCCTTTACCTGGTTTACTTTATCAGGTTCAAACAGTTGAATGAAATTGGGTTTTTGGACTAGCTATGAATTTCAAATGTCTGTTAGCCTTGGTGTCGTTTCCTAGCAATAACTGAGAGCCAGTTAAAATTTTTTCACACGTTTAGCCAATATTTGTAGGTGTCTCTGAAGGTGAGATCATTTAATTTCTTTGACCTATGAGTAAGTGAAACCTGTGTTTCCAGAACCACCACTAGAGTGGAGTTGAGTTTCACACTCCCCCCACCTGGTTAAAAACAAATCTAAGATTATAAATCCATCAGCTTCCATCCGAGTGGCCTGTACTTTTTAGTAACACATCCTCTGGTCTGGAGACGGAGGCAGAGCTGAATGAGAGTCTCTGTCTTTTTAAACACAGTTGTATCAGATGTACTGAACCCTTCTTGTTGAAGTCACACGTGTGTGGGAGAAAGAGAATGGTGCTCTTACCCTTTCTTGACTTTTAATTAAAAACAAAAAGTTTTGTGATTCTTTTCCTCAATCAGTCCTGACTCCAGGCTAAGTGGAAGGCAGCACCCCCTTTTTATATGGAAGAAAAATGAAGTTTATTATAAGTTTTTATATTTTCTACTTGTTCATTTTATTGGTGCAAATTGAGATTTTGTTTCCTTTTAATAGATGCAGTCTTTGAGATAATTTGTTGTTTTTACCTTTATTCCCGTTTTATCTTTTTCGGATAATTCTCTTTGTACTCCTCTGCCTACCTCTCCTCACTCCTCCTCCCCTCACCCCCACCACTTTTTTAAACCTTAGTATCTGTTGGGTGAACAGTGTAAGTAATGTTTTCATCTGCTTTTAGAATGTGAGATATTTCCAGTACCTACTTTTTTGCTGAATCCAAAGATATATAAATATAAATATATATATATTTTATAAAGATCAAAATGATATAAAGGAGATACGTTTCTTCCTTTAAAAAAACAAATAGAAGTCCATTGTTAATGTTCATATTATGATGCCACTTTTCTAAACTGTGCATCTTGATGGAAAGGTGTAAATATCAATCAATAGGACTGCTTAATCAGTATTTAATATCTAAGGTGAGTTGGGGATGTATAGGGGCGGGGTACTACAGAACATAGCTGGCTTGCTGTCCTACAAATTCCTTGATCCATAGACAGATGCAGCTGGAAAGTAAACAGAATGGATTGCCAGCTACCCATATGCCTGTCCAGTTCCCTTTTTATTTGCAGAATCCGTGCATTTGTTCACAAGTGGGAAGTTCACAGGAGTAAAACCTCTTGGGTAGATGAACTCTCCCCTGCTGCAGAGGAGCAGGGGCTGTTATGTGGCCCCGAGGCAGACTGTTTCAACGTGAGCAGGCTGTTCTCCTTTTCCTTCCTTCTCTTTCTTTCTCTCGTTCCAATATTTGGAATTTTGAAGAAGATGGACATGTCATTCTGAGAGCAATATTTAAATTCTCAGGAATTGACTTACAGTGTTGAGAATGAATTCACTTTCAATTTTACATTAAATGTTGTTTTTAAAAAATATAAACCACACTGCAAAGAATCCAAACCACGTGGGATAACTTATGAGATGGTTGAGTGGTAAGCTGTGACTCCTTTGTTGATCATTTTGGACGTCATTGTAAATAAAGGTTTCTATTTAAAATTGAAGGCTGAGAGTGTGCCACTTTTTTTTTTTTAAATCCCAAGAAATCCTATTTCAGATAATAGTAGCAGTTTCTGTGAGGCTAAGAGAAATCTGGAAAGCATGGCCCTGTTCTTACACGAGGTAAGTGCTTGGGGGTCATGTGTTAGGGAGAAACGTGCTGGGCCAGGTGATGGCCGAAGTTCCTCCTCCTCCCAGTCTAGCGTTCCGACAGCTACCTTTACCCGTTGGACTACCCAGTATACGACGCAGGGCTGGATAAGGTGAGTTGCTTTGCAGTTGGTTAATACTTTTATAAAAGTGGGGTCCTAAAGCTGGTGTGATATGACACTTACCTTTGAGGTCCCTGAAGTATGGTAAATTCTAGTCAATTTATAACCACGTATTCCCTTTTAAAAAACCATCTAAACCCATGGTGTCTCCTTCCAAAAAGGTGTTGACTGGTGGTATCTTGAATGCTTTTTAACTAAAAAAAACCAAACACACCCAAAAGACTCCTAAGAGTGGCCTTTTAGAAAATGTCAAAGGTTCCCTCATACCACCTGCTGGTCACTGGCTGGGGTTTTCAACGTTGTTTGACAATACTTAGACTACAAAATTTCTTTACAAATACAGTTTTATTAAAACTTGGGACATACATCAACTTCGTGTCTTTGCAGGACTTTAAAAAACATCAGTTCTGGGACAGATAACAAAGGAATCCTGGGAGAAATGGCATCTGGTCAGAAGAGGAAAGTCTACAACTGCACGGGCTTTTCTTTTACATGGGCCACAGCGTTTATTGACACCACCACTCTTGAAAATTGGGCTTTCTTATTAGTCAAATCCCCCTAAAAGTTCCCGAGCTGGTTACATGTAAATAGTCACATATATACAGTGAAGTCAGTTTCTTCAGAGGCAGCCAGGGTTCTAGTGTGAAGTATAAATTTATGACTTTTGTGCTGTTGACTCATTGTGAAACTCGGTCACCATTTCCTGCCTCTGTCCTGCTTCCTAGTTCCTTCTTTGTGAACGGCCAAAAGAATAAGAGGATTTAAAACAGGGTGGTTCTTACCCTGTGCTTTAAAAAAATTCCAGTGACTTTCACCCTTGGGGAAAATTTCCAAGAAAACCTCTCTGTTGTTCTTCCCTTGTGAGCCTCTCAGAGAGGGTTAGTGGTGACCTTTTGATATGAAAATGCATTTTGTGCAGCTGGTGAGGTATACTCCATAGCAAAAGCAGGGGCAAAAATGGACTCCCAAGTCTCACTACTCCTGGATGCTTCTCTTCCAGAATCTGCCACGTTGACTGAAAGCGAATTCTGTGTGTCTCAGGCTTCTTGGCTAACATCATAGGTCTGCTGGAAGTCATTCAGAGTTTTTCATTGTACAGGTGATGCCTCTGTTTTTGGAGGTCCATCTCATGCTTCTTAACCTTCCCAGCCTTCCCACAGTTGTCCCCTGTGGAACAAAGCAAACTCATTTACCACGCTGCTTATGGATTTCTTAATTGGTCCTACAGCTGAGTCAGCTTCGCTTCAAGGATGTGGCTGCTGAGAAGGAATATTTCTAGATTGTCAGTTGGCTTACAGAGTCAGTGGCTGGCAAAGATGTCATTTAAAGATCTGGATAGGATAGTGGCTAAGGAGAAAGTGAGATATAAAGATCAAGTGCTTTCATTCTGGTAGCACCAAAGAAATGCTTAACTAACTGGCCCATTATTTTTCCTGTTAAAGCCACACAGGTTTATATGCCTATAAAGACAGAAATGAGTAGGCCACAGGTTGCAAATGGCAGCTCACCCAGGGGGCTGGTTGGCCTGCATGGTAACTTCATGTCAGATTAGTTGCCAACATTAACAAATCGTCACACATATCTACGTTTCTGGATTTTCTCGAGGAAGCAGAGGATTCAAATTGCATCCCATTCCATTCTCTTTAGACCAGAGTGACTTCTCCAGGTTGCCACAGCCTCCTGGCCCCTACCAGCCCCTGTTGGCCCTGGAGTTCGTAGCACGGATGTTTTGGAAACTATTCAATGAGGCCACCTTGCCGCTGACACGGTGGACCAAGTAGCAGCTCTGCAGCCACAGCCTTCAAGACGCCTGGCACTTAGCTGACTGACATGGTTCTCAGCCTCTCAGGAAGGCCTGGAGCTTACCAAGCACAGATGATGACGTGGAGAACAACGGTGTATTAGACAAAGTATAATCTAGAACATGAAATATATCCAAGTATGTTATTTTATGGGAAAGACTGACATGACTGCTTCCCCTCTTACGGGAACAGATGAGAGGAATAAGTGAGAAAGGGCACGCATGCAGAACAGCCTCGGCAAAACAAAGTGGATCAGGCCAGATGTCGATTGGTAAACTGGTTCCTCAACTCACAGTGATTTGGAAGAAGGTCTCTTCATTTCTGGCCACTTTCGACGCTGAAACTGCCTAAGGTTTCGAGTGTCAAAAGGAGAAAGAGTGTTAACCGTCACCAAGAAAGAAAAAGTGACCCCCCAAAGAACTAGACAAAGAAGGTCGCTTAGTGGACACCTATCGCTGGTGGGTGAGCTAGGCCCCTGGCAGACCAGAGAAAGGTAGCATCCCAACCTCACACGTGCAGCCTTGAGGTTAGACTACAGGATGGGCCACCATATGGGGCGACTGTCAGGCTTTAAAAGCAAAAGCAATACCTGTATTGTTCATAGCTTCCTCCATCTTTCAGTCCTAAAGGAGAGAGAAATGCACGACATGGAAGCAGGTAAATAAGGGCAAAAGTGGCACAAACAAGGACAAACTTTATAACTGCCTCTTTTTCTTCTTTAAAACACTTCAGGTTTTTTTGTCACAAACCCATGATGTTGGTAGTGGCTCCTAGACAGAGGGGACTGAATTACCAGGTGAGCTGTCCCTAAGACTCTTGGTAGGTTGCCTACACTCTCCTGCTGCAGTCACTCAGCACTGACCTTGGTCATAGCGGGGGAGCCACATGTGGGCACGGAACACCTATGCTACAGCGGACAGAAAGCCGAGGGCAGCGGGGAGATCCTGAGTGTGGGCTCTCGGCAAATTTCCTAGAGGATGTGGTAGTGTGACCAAGTGCGTGGGCTCTGGACCCAGTCACGTCACTCATCCATAAAACGAGGACAAGCAGATTCACCTCAGAGGCTTGTCGGAGGCCTGTCAGTTAATGCAGGTAAAGCACTCAGCACCCTGGTGGGCTGACAGTGAAGGCACTTATCCTAAAAGTAGCACGTGGTTGGTGAATGTTAGGAAGGTGATATTATAGCTACTGGTGAGAATTCACCAACTCCTGGTGATTCTGGGTTCCCTCTTCAGACAGGACCTCCTCCGTCCCCTCCTGTGGTCACCCCGCACCACGCTGGGGCACCTGCTCACCCAGGTCCATGTTCCGGGTCCGGGGGTTACACTGCCTGTAACCCTTGCAGCTCCTCAGCTCCATGAGCTGCACATGTAGCTGATTGAGGATGTCCCTGTCCAGGGTGTTCACTGCATTCATCAACTGGTTGGAAAAAAGGTAGGTTATCAATGAGGTGAAGACTCCCCCACCCAGCCCCCTTCTACCATCTGGGGGACTGACTTCAGGTAGGTGGGGAGTACAAGGTGTGGAGGGATGGTGAGCTGTACTTCCACAAGAGCTGGGGTTTGGAACAGTTAGAACTACCTTTTGCCTCTAGCCCCACGTGCATGAAATCTCAAAATAAAAACCGCCTCTGTGTACGTCACATTGAACTCCTGGAGCCACTGGTCAGGAAATTTACCAAGCCTGGAAAGAAGCTTGGAACCCAGCCCCGTATTTTTAAGCAGCCTTCCTTCACAGCCCCTCAGGGCCTCTTGATGGAAAAGCAGCCATCTGGCGCAGGGCTGGGTGAGTGACCTTGTCCTTACCTGCTCTGGGAGCCGCTGGTGACCCACTAACCTACCAGCTCTGTCACCCCCTTTTGTAAAATACAGGGATGACCTATCAAAGGAGAAAGACTGGTGGCCTGTACGGTAATTAGAGCAAAACAAGACAATCGAGTTGCTTGCACTTACAAATTGTGTAAAAGATTACTTTCAGACTTTTCTTGAAACATGGAAGACTGGGCAATGCCGAGGCCTTGCTACTGAGAAGCTCTAGCGCTGAAGCTGGGTCGTGACCATCTGTTTCAGAAGGGACACGCACGTTCCAGTCACCAGGCTCTGTGGCCGCTTCAGTCCCGCATGGATTCAGTTGGGTTAATATAGGGGAAGCGCGGAGTAAGGGCTGCCTGAGTGTTAGTTACCGGCCTGTCGTCTGTAGGGTTTGGCCTGACCCTAAGGACCCCCGAGCCTCCAAAGTTCTAGGCGTCTTCCCAAGATCCCACAAAACCTGCTGGAACCGTGCCAGGTGCGTAAGTTGGAGGGAAGAGGCTGTACCCGGACGCAGGAAGGGCAGATGGCACAGAGTCCCAGCCTTCCTGGTGGCTTCAACTCACTTCTGCTGTCTTAGGGACTCAGTGGGACTTGAAAAACCAGTTATCACTTCCTCGGGGGGCCTACCTGGCAGGGGCCCCATTTCTCCAGCCTGTGTTGTCCGTACCTGGTAGGGGTCTGTGTTGAGATCAAAGTACTCTAGGAAGCCGGTTGCAAATTCACAGAAGAGGAAGTTGTGGGTCTCATTGATGGTCCTCATGCACCAGTACGTGTTGTTGTTGGCGCTGGTGCAGGCGCAGAAGGGCCCCACTGCCAGGGAGGAGAGCACGCCCTGAGCCGGAGAGGCCCTGGCTGCCAGCCCCTTCCTGCCGGAGCACTTGACCCCTGAGGTTGCTGGGGGGCCTGTTCCTGAAAGACCCTCAGGGTCTGTCCAGGAAGCACTCACAAGCTGGGGGCCCTGGGACCCCCGGGAGGACCCCCCGCCCTGGGCCCGGCTGGCTCACGCGTCCAGAGGGGTGCCGTCTGCCAGTGCTGGTTGTCGTGGGTGAAGCACGTGAGGCCGGGCATGCTGCACGTGTCGTTGTTCTGCAGCCGCCTGAGCAGCTTGCGGAGTTTCTTCTTGCGCTTCTGCTCCCGCAGCAGCCACACCTTGTCCTTCTCCTGCAAACCCTTCCTAGGGGCACACAGGGCCGCACCCCTCACACCTCCCCTGACCCCACCTTGGAGCCTCTTCCTGCCCAGGGAGCCAGGGTCATGGCCCTGGAGGGTTCCCAAAGGGAAGGCCCTTTGCCCAGGTCGCACTGCTGGTCCTTGGCAGGGCTGGGGCCAGACGAGGCTCCTGTCGTCCGACGTTAGCTCCTGCGGCAGCACAGGGCTAGGGCGCTTCCTGCTCACACCCGCCCCTGGGGCCTGTGTCCCGCCCTGCCCTGCAGTAACCCGCTCCGGCCACAGAGGGGCACCCGGACCCCTGCTCGTTGTTGATCTGGCAGTCGGGCCTCTGCGCCTCCCAGGGAAAGGCCAGGACTTGGCTTGTCCTTGTTTGTTTTGGCTTAAGGGAGGGCCGGCCGCCGCTGCCCTTACCTGAACGGATGCAGGCTGGAGCCTTTGTGCTTGAGGCGGCCTTTCTGCTGGGCGTGGTAACTGCAACAGACCCCCAGCCTGGCTTTCAGACACTGTGCCCAAGGCCACACCGTGGGGTGGCTGCGAACTGCGCTTCTCTGGGATCCCTGTTTCTCCTTCTGGGGTGGTGCTG
The DNA here is from genome assembly GCF_963455315.2 of Globicephala melas. Classification (NCBI taxonomy): domain Eukaryota; kingdom Metazoa; phylum Chordata; class Mammalia; order Artiodactyla; family Delphinidae; genus Globicephala; species Globicephala melas. Next base: position 73,274,306 of record NC_083328.1, read on the forward strand.
GGAAGGTGCTATCCCCTGAGTGGCAGCCTGCCCAGCTCCTTCCTCCATATGTGACCTGGGAGCCCCCGGCTGAAGGCCTCAGCCAGACAGAAGGTCGGGGTAGAGGCGAGTTAACCAAGTCTGGAGGCTGGGCCTGGCTCTGCGTGGCTTTAGCCTCAGCATCTGCAGTGCCCACCCACCTCACGCTTGCTCAGGGCCAGCCCTGGGGGAACCCGTATTTTGTAAGCCCTTTCTGGAAAGGCAGCAGTGACTATAGTAGCCACTAACCACATGTGGCTATTTCAATTTTAATTAAACTACCAATTCGGTTCCTCGGCTACAGTGGCCGCAGTTCAGATCTCAGTAGCCACGTGTGGTTGGCTGGTGGCTACCATACGGGGCAGCACAGATACAGCTGCTTCCATCACCAGAGAGGTTCTGTTGGACGGCACTGCTCGCGAGTTCAGACCCTTGGGCTGGGGGTTCCCTGAGCTGGTAATGTGGGCCTTGGGCCACGTGGGCCGTTCCCGGAAGGGCAGTCAGCAGAGGCACTTTTCCCTCCCGGGAACCGGCTCCACAATCAAGGGCCTGCCTGTCAGCAGTGCATGAATCTGGGTGGTACCCGAGGGGCGGTGCTTCCTGCCCAGTGGCTGACAACGGGGATCTGAATTATTACTAATTGTCTATCCTAAGCAAGGAGACAGGGATATAAAAATAATGAAAGGAGTCACAGAGGAGGGGATGCTGCATCTCTAGAGTGATCCCGCAAGAGCACTGGGGCCTTCCCGGGGCCTTTCTGCTCCCTCCTCACCTGACTTTGTGACAGTCACATTCTTCTGGCCGCTTTTTCTTCAGGTGACCTCGGACTTCCCTCAGGTTCTTAATTTTGTTCTGCAGGGTCTCGATCTGAGGGAGGGAGCAGAAGAGGAGGCCGTGAGCCTCTGGGGGGCTGGGTCAGCAGGGCTGGCCTGGCGGGGCCTCCCAGCCACTGTGCGCGTCTGTGGGCACTGGGGGGGGGGCGGTCCTTGGTTCCACCCGCCGAAGGAACTGTGGGTCATTCTCCTGTCTTGTCCTGTCCGAGAACCCGCTGAGCCCATGGGGGACTTCAAGGTCTCCCCCCAGGCCTGTTGGAAGGGCTGAGTGTGGTGTGAGCATCTTGTAGATCACAAAGGGGTACGACGTGGCTGTGCTGTTCCCCCCACCCCAATCTGGCAGGAGCTGTCTGTCTGAGGCCAGGACCGACACTGCCGGCCCTGGTGAAGGATTCTGCGGGGCCTCCCTCCCCTGGGCCTGGCTTCCCTGCCTCCGGCTGTGGCTGGTGGCCCCGCCGAGCTCGGGGTCGTGAGAACCCTCCCGGCCCAGACTCCTGTCACCTCGTGGTCAATGTGCAGCTTGTGGTCCTTCCAGGCCTGCAGGGACTTGTACAGGTCCAGGTCGCACTGGACCGTGTCGTTCTCCAGGATGTAGCACCTGTTCGAGAGAAGGGGTCACGTGGGGCCCTCGGGGCGTTGAGGGGGCCCAGGCAGGGGCCCAAGAGATGTGGGCACCCCTGCCAAGGTCCAGCCCCCCCCCAACCCCCACCCTAGACTCTCACCGATGTGTGACTTTAATGGGGTTGGGGGCTGAGTAGTCCGGAAGGCCCCCGGTGCCACTGAAGTCCCCGCCGTTCCTGTCGTCTTGGTCCTCAGGGGCACCTGGCCAGTGCCGCTTGGTGAGGTTGCGGGGCTGGGACCAGTCGTCCAGGCCGACGTGGTGCCCCTCGACAGCCACTGAGCGGATGGAGCGATTCCGGGCATAGCTGGCCTTGTACTCTGTGGGGTCAGAGGGGTGGCTGGGCTGGGAGGCTGGCCAGGCTCCCTGGGCAGCAGACTCTTGATTCAGACAGGGCTGTGCTCCCAAGCCAGGGCTTCAGTGCTGCCCGAGACTGGGGGGCTCAGGAAACCTACCTACCGGGAAAGTGGGCCCTGGACCCCAGTGGAAAGGACCTCAAGGTGATTCACTTGGGGAAACTGAAGTCCCAGAGCTAAGAAGGAATTGGCCTGAGATAATCTCAAGGAGGAGCTGTGCATAGGTAAACTGCGACATCCACACGATGGAGGATTCGAACACAGAGAACTGAAGCAACAATGCCGACGAATGTCAAAAACACTAATGTGTGAAGGAAGTCAGATACAGAAGTCACACATTGTATGATTCTATTTACACAACAGCCAGGATAGGTGATCCAGCAATTCCACTTCTGGGTATTTATCTGAAGAAAACAAAAATACGAACTCAAAGACATCTGTACCCCCCTGTTCACCGCATTATTTACAATAGCCAAGATATGGAAATAACCTAAGCGTCCACTGATGGATGAATGGATACAGAAGATGTGGCACGTACACAACACACACACACACACACACACACACACACACACACTGGAATATTACTCAGCCATCAAATAGAAGGAGATCTCGCTGTTGGCGACAACAGAGGTGGACCTTGAGGGGATTATGCTAAGCAAAATAAGTCAGAGAACGACAAATAGCATATGATCTCACTTATCTGTGGAATCGCTAAAACCAACCAACCAACCAAGCAAGCTCATAGAGAACAGATGAGTGGTTGCCAAGTGGGGGGGGGTGGGGGGTAGGAATGGTGGGCGAAATGGGCAAAGGGGGTCAAAAGGTACAAACTTCAGTTACAGAATCAGTCAGTCCTGGGGATGTAATGTACAGCATGGTGGCTATAGTTAATAATACTCTGTTGCATATTTGAAAGTTGCTGAGAGAATACGTCTTAATCTCATCACCAGAAAAAAATTTTTTGTAACTATGTTAAGTGGACTTGTTGGCGTGATCATTTTGCAATATATACAGATATGGAATCACAATGTTGTACACCTGAAACTAATGTAACATGTTAATTATACTGCAGTAAAACTCCACAAAACAAGATTTAAAAACCCCATTAATTTGAACTGGGTAAAAAAGAACCAAGCAGCACATTCTCCCAGACAGAAAAGGGAGGGGGGGGGCTTGGGGAGGTCACTGATCTTCTCAGAGTTTATTTCCCCAGCAGTGAGCTGCATGCTCTCCACAGGGTGGGCAGTGAGGCGGGGCTGAGAGGTATTTTTTCCTAAGCTCTAAGTCACCTATGGAAAACTGAGGGCGTGCAGGTGCTGGGGCTCAGAGCAGGCCACCCCAAGATGCCACAATGGCATATTGATTATTTTGAATTAAAGTTCTTTGAAACACAGCTGGTGGGGAAAAAAATGATATTAAAAAACACTCTGACTCCACCTCTTCCCCCTGAATGCGGGAACCTCTCCTCGGCCTGCAAATGACCAGGCAGAGGCTCAGCTGGACGGAGGCTGATAGTCAGGATTTGACAGGAGCGATACTTGAGGCCTTTCCCCCTAAAGTTAATTAGTTTAAGGTTGAATTCTGTAGTCGGGAGGAAAGCATCCCAAAGCCTTTTCGAACATTTCATGCAAACTTTTCAAAGGCACACTGCCTTTAACTTGGAAGCCCCAGTGCACAGGAATCTCTTCATATCTGCTCTAATGGGAAACTGCTCCCTGATATCAGAAAGCAAATTCACAACAGTGTGGTAGGTTGGTCTAGGCTACTGCTAAGTGTAATAATGGAGGCTGGAGCTCCATTCTTCGAAAATAGTTTCCAGGAATGCAGAAAAGAAGAATTAAAAGCAACAATTCTTACTTTGCAATTTGAACCTTTAGGGAAACAAAAGCATCACACCTATGGTCAATGAGTCTTCGACAAAGGGGGCAAGAATATACAATGGAGAAAAGACAGTCTCTTTAGCAAGTGGTGGTGTTGGAAAGCTGGACGGCCGCTTGTAAATCAACACCCTCTCACCGTGCACAAAAATAAATTCCAAGTGGCTTAATTAAGACTTAAATATAAGACATGATACCATAAAACTCCTAGAAGAGAACACAGGCAAAACATGCTCTGACAAATCGTACCAAGGTTGTCTTAGGTCAGTCTCCCAAGGCAATAGAAATGAAAGCAAAAATAAACAAATGGGACCTAATCAAACATAAGCTTTTGCACAGCAAAGGAAACCATAAAGCAAAAAGACAACCTAGGACTGGGAGAAAATATTTGCAAACGATGCAACTGACAAGGGATTAATTTCCAAAACAGACAAACAGCTCATACAACTCAGTAACAAAAAACCAACCCGATCGAAAAATGGGCAGAAGACCTAAATAGACATTTCTCCAAAGAAAACATACAGACGGCCAATAGGCACATGAAAAGATTCTCATCATCACTAATCAGTAGAGAAATGCAAATCAAAACTACAGTGAGGTATCACCTCACACCGGTCAGAATGGCCATCATCAAAGTCTTCAAATAACAGATGCTGGAGAGGGTGTGGAGAAAAGGGAGCCCTCCTACACCGTTGGTGGGAATGTAAAGTGGCGCAGCCACTACAGGAGACATTATGGAGGTTCCTTAAAAAACTAAAAATAGAGTTGCCATATGATTCAGTAATCTCAATCCTGGTCATATACCCAGACAAAACTATAATTCAAGGAGATACACGCACACCTATATTCATAGCAGCACTATTCACAATAGCCAAGACATGGAAGCAACGTAAATGTCCACTGGCAGAGGAATGGATAAAGAAGATGTGGTATATATATACAACGGAATAATACCCATAAAAAGAATGAAATAATGCCATTTGCAGCAACATGGATGGACCTAGAGATTATCATACTAAGTGAAGTAAGTCAAATACCACATGATATCACTTATATGTGGAATCTAAAATATGACACAAATGAACTTATTTCCAAAACAGACTCACAGACATAGAAAACAAACTTATGGTTACCAAAGGGGAAAGGGGGTGGGGGAGGGATAAATTAGGAGTTTGGGATTAGCGGATAACACACTACTATATATAAAACAGATAAATAACAAGGTCTTACTATATAGCACAGGGAACTAAATAGACTATATGTATAAAACTGAATCACTATGCTGTACACCAGACGCTAGCACAAAATTGTAAATTATACTTCAATAAAAAAAAAGAATAGAAAACAAAAGCATGACTCTGAGAGTAGCTCCAGGCTCACACAGAGCTCTTCCTGTTTGCCTCCAGACAACTGCAGATATTCTAAGAAATCAGGACAATGGAAGAGAAATTTGTCCTACACTCGAGAGAAAGGAAAGTTTAAGAAACAGTCCCCCTAGGCCCCAGCATGCCCAGAAAGTTCATTCTTCTCCTTCTGAGGGACAATTCCTTCTCAAATGATGGGGTCAGCCAATCCTCAGTTGCACCCCAGAGGCTACTTAAAATAGAGGATCGGGAACTGGATTTCTTAATTGACACCCGTGTGCCTTCCTCTACCGTCGCTCAGAGGATTTATCTCAACCTGTCACTGCTGATTCTATACAGTCAGTCAGTCTCTGGACAACCTACTACATTACCCACATCTCAGCCCACCCTAATATCTTTTAGGGCCTCTTAACACCCATCGTATCTAATTTCCAGCTGCTCACCAGCAAACCTCTTGATAGAGATTTGTTACATAAACGTGATGCTCCTCTAGAATGTAATCAGAAGGGCATTTTTATTTCCTTGCCCTCAGACCAAGCCCCAGATCGACTTTCCTTATTAGAAACTCGTCCTGATTTAAATTCCTCTGAAGAGGGTGAGTCTTTAACAGATGTCCCAACTAGTCCCTGGGCCACACATGCCAATGAAGTTGGATTGCTACCAAGTGCTGAGCCTGTATGCATGACCTGGAAGAAAAATAAACAGGTCCCTTCTCTGCAAAGAGATACAAAGTGAGGAATTAACCCTATGATAGACTCTCTTAGAGCTGGGTGTGCTTGTTTTTACTTCCTCACCTTGTCACACTCCAAGTGAAAGTAGGTACATTTGTAATGAAAGAAGGTAAATTAGGCCCAGAAGGGAATCGAATCTCTTGATTTGCACAAACCCTAAGAGCCATAAACTCTTGTAATTCCCGGGCACCCTGTGGTCCCTAACCCAGCTGTTACCCTCACTTCGACTCCTGCTGACCCAGCTTGGTTAATCTGAGCTCCACTCAGATTCCTCTTCAATCCCATGCTCCTGATGCACACCTTGTCTGCATTTACCTCTCAAGGGAGACCGGTAAGAAGGACTGGCATAGCCGTCGGGGAGAAGTTTTCCTTCTACCCTTCTAGGTTCTTCTGGCTGGTCTAAGAATTAAGTTGACTTGAGACAGGTTAACAGGAGAAAATCAAACAAATGTTTAATAATGTATCCATGGGAGAAACCCAGAAAAACCTGGAAGCCCTCACCTGAAACCCTCAGCCAAAGACAAAAGAGGATGTAGAGGGTGGGAGATCCAGTCAGGGGAGGCGACCAGGAAAAGCACAGTAAACAAGGGCGGCTGTGACACAGATTTAAGCCCTGGCCCTCTCCATGGAGAAGAGTTTCCAGAGATTTGGTCAACCTCCTCTTACAGGGACAGAGAGGGAGACACCGTTACAAATGGAGATTTCCCTTACAGACGTCAATGTTTCTTGCAAAAGGGCAACTCCTACTAAGTTTTCAGTTTGCCGTGTCTGCTGTTTCCTAGAAAATAACCAGCTCAAGATAATATGCCACAGAGATGTATTTTAGGGTAGCAAATTCTCCTCCCCTACGAAGCCTTACATGAGTTCTGTCCACACCTCTGGTTCTTGGCTTACCTGATCGTGATAAACCTTTTCATCTACACTGGCCATGGAAATGATGGGATTACTGCTGGCATTCTAGGACAGCCTTTTGCCTCAGTTAAGTCCTACAGCGTATTTCTCATGTCAGACTCTACGGCACCAGGTACGCCCCCCTTATGTACGTGGCCATGCTGACTACAAAGCCAGTGCTCTAACCATAGGCTCCCCCAGTCACCTCTGTTTCCCATGCTGTGTCTGCTATGTTACAAGTTCACAGGATGCAGCACTTCTCTGCGTGGCGAGAGACCACCTGTGAGCAGGCTCTTAATCTACCCATCACCGTCCATCATTAATACTCTAAATCTGGCTCCTTTACCCCCCTCCCTGATGGTGGAGAGCCCCACTCCATGCCACACGAGTGCCTCGCAACTACAGGAACGGTCTCAGAGCCACGAGATGCTCTCTCAGACATTTAGACAACCCAGACTTACTTCGATTTTGTGATGGCTCCTGTAAACGAAGTTTCCAGCGAAACATAATAACTGGTTATGCTGTGGCTCCCCACGTGAACCACGTGAGGCATATTCCGTGCCCACTGTGAGACCAGCCCACGCGGCTGAACGCATCGCTCTTCCTGGAGCACACAGACGAGCAAAGGGGAAACTGCCACGGTTTACACAGATTCCAAAGATGCTTTTGGAGTCCGCCATGCTGTGGGTACGATTTGGAGATCCCGTGGATTGCTGACTTCTGCAGGTCCTCCTGGCGCTAACGGGTATATAATTGCTGCCCTGTTATCACCTCGCTTCTAACGCTGCTGTTGTTCACTGCTCAGGAGACTGATGCTTTATCTTTAGGAAATGATAGGGCGGAAAGAGCTGCTAAAATTGCAGCTCAACATGCCCCTTTTATCCTCTCTCCACCCAATTCTTAAACCTGCCTTTATCCCTGACTGATATTAACTATCAGGCAAATGCCCCACAATCTAAAAAGGACAAATGGACACAAAAAAGGTACCAGACAATGCTCAGATAAATTAGACACTGGGCCACATGTACTTCAGGTGGTTCCTTTTCCTTTCACCTTGTGGCTTGAGCTTACCTCCCATCAAATGAGATGTACTGTGCAGACAGGAGAGTCGTCTTGCCCTGGCAGCCATGGAATTTCTGACCAAATTATTTCCCAGTGCACTACTAGTGAATTGCGCCTAACTTCCGGGAGAAATCGGTGTGCCCTCGGAAGTCTTACCAGGCCCACACTGCCCTTTGTGGCACTCCAACAGATCTTATAGATTCGCCCCCAGCTTTAGGCTATTCTTGCTACTTGGTTATCTTTTACATGGTTAGTGGAAGGACTGAATGCTATCCGACTAGATGTGGTGATGCCACACAGTGGTAATGAACTTAATAACTGAGGTTATTCCTAATTTTGACATTCTTTTATGGATTGAATCAGACCAAGGAACTCATTTTATAGCAGAGATAAACCATCTGCTTGCAAAATCTCTGGGGTACTCATTAAAATTCCATACTCTGTACCATAACTCCACCATCAGGGCAAGTGGAACATAAAAATCTAGATATAAAAGGACTTTAGGAAAAGCTCTGGAAAGTAACTGGGCTTAAATGGTCAGAAGCTTTGCCCCTGGCCTGTATAAGGATCAGGAACACTCCAACAGGAGACATGGATTAAGCTCTTCTGAAATAGTGCTTGGATAACCCATGCCTACTGGCATCTCTAAACTTTCTATTTCTGGATTAAGTGGACATTGTGGGAACATAAGTGAATAATTTGATGCTCTGACCAGCTGCCTACAAGAACTGACGAGTGTACTTTAAGCTTATTGCCAAGAGGGAAAAGGGGCGTGGCCTCCCCGACTGACACCCTGACGTCCCTTTTGACCGGGAGACCAGGTTTACATCGAGGACTTTAGAAGAAAACATGCATTGTCACCTCTCTGGGAAGGACGTTATGAGGTACTGCTATCTACCTACACTCCCTATGTTACCACCAGAACAAAGGGAAAATCCTCCCGGGTTCATGCAAGTCATGCCAAATTGGCCTAGACCATCGCTCTCAAAACAGCTGGGAGACAGTCCCCACAGGTGACCTCAAAGTAAGGATTTCCAGGGCCACTTCCCAGGCCTGGAAGAAGCTGGCATCACGAATTAGACAGCTTTTCCCAAGATCATGGATCAAGAAACTTCACTTGCAGTCCCACTCCTGGACGTACATCTGTGGAAAACTCTAATTCGAAAACATACATGCACCCCTACGTACAGCAGCACTATTTACAATAGCTAAGACATGGAAGCAACCTTAATGTCCATGGACAGATGAATGAATAAAGAAACTGCGGTACATATATACAATGGAATACTACTCAGCCATAAAAAAGAATGAAATAATGCCATTTGCAGCAACATGGATGGACCTAGAGATTGTCATACTAAGTGAAGTAAGTCAGAAAGAGACAAATACCATATGATATCACTTATATGTGGAATCTAAAACATGACACAAATGAACATATCTATGAAACAGAAACAGACTCATAGACATGGAGGACAGACTCGTGGTTGCCAAGGGGGAGAGGGGGTGGGGGAGGGAAGGATTGGGAGTTTGGGGTTGGTAGATGCAAACTATTATATACAGAATGGATAAACAACAAGGTCCTACTGTATAACACAGGGAACTATATTCAGTATCCTGAGATAAACCATAATGGAAAAGAGTATGAAAAAACATGGGTATATATATATGTGTGTGTGTGTGTGTGTGTGTGTGTGTGTGTGTGTGTGTAACTGAATCACTTTCCTGTACAGCAGAAATTAACACATTGTAAATCAATTATACTTCAATAAATTAAAAAAACTTCGTTTTTACCTATTCCCCCCCCTTTAAGACTCCCTATATATTCACACACTAAACAAACAAACATGCACCTTCTCTTACTAATGACCACTTTCCCACATTCATTATCATTATCAGGAGGCTGAGCGGACAGTGCTTGTCCATCTAGCCCACTTCCCCTCTAAAAGTCTCCACTATGGGCTCCTTTTTAACCTGTGCCTTGCTTAGTAACCTTTACTTTGTCAACAGGTCAGGCATAAAGCAAACACCCCGTTGTGCCAGTTTACCAAAGCCTGGCCACGTTAATCAATCAGTCTGACTGTTGGTTGTGTCAACATCTAGACGGTACAAGTGCCCCTGAGCTGGTCTGCGTTCCTGCCAAGATGCACACTGTGGACTAGGTACAGAAGATGGTTCAATGACAGGGAATGGTATCCACGACCGAAAAACATCGCTCTGTCTCTCCTTCTGGGGAGTTATCGGGGCCCCGGAAAACCTCTATAGAAGCTCAAGGGCTGTCCCTCGCCCAGGCTAAAAACAATAGGTGAAAAATTTCCCTTTGCATTGAAAACAAACACTGGACCTTTCCTGGGTGACAGGCCAGGACAGTACTGCAGTCAGACTCGGGTTTGATTCCACAGGTGGCATCTTCAAACCTCTCATGGAGACTGGAAATGACCCTGGCACTACCCTTTTTAGTATAAACATCTGCCAACTCACCAAGTGTCCTGGATGGCTCACCAGCCACCCTTGGGGTAGTACAGCTGCTCCCCTGATTAAGCTGCCCAATACCACACTATATATATGGGTGGACCAGAAATCTGGACTTCCTTGGCTCAGTGACAGAACCAAGCTTTAAAGGAGCTCAGCAAGGAGGAGCCTGTGCATCACTGGTGAAAACATTCCTCCTGTGTAACCCAAATGGGACAAGGAGTGTCCACCTTACCTCTAGTAAGAGAGAAGGTTAACTCTTTGCATCAGTGGAGGGAAGCATGGCCATTTTATTGGACTGACCTACACCGGGACTAGGGACTGGTTTAATGGGGGTGGAGAAGGGGCTTCGATTTGTTCTTTTGTTTGTTCATCCTCATTCTAATCTCCGTTCTTTTCTCCCTTTGCAGAGCTCTTAGCACTCAGCTCCTAACCGGATTTCTCTCTCCATGGCCACCAACTCTCCTTTTAAAATGTGAAACTTCCTGGTCAATTTTAGAGGAACGGTTAGGGCTCAGAGCAGGTCACCTCAAGATATGCCACAATGGCATATTGGTTCTTTTGAATTAAAGTTACTTAAGAAACAGCTGGTGGCCAAAGAAAACATAAAAAAACACTGACCCTCCTCTTTCCCCCCTAAAAGTGGGAAATAAATCTCGCATGTGAAGGTCCCTTCCCTATACCAGGAGAAGAGAAAGCATCCTTATCACCAGAGTCAGGGAATTCAAGGCTAAGAAAGCTGTATAAACTAACTTTCCTCCTTCATTAGTCTGCTGCCCCAAGGACCAGCCCCTTTGCTCTTACATCTTCACAAATAATTGTTTCCTTGTCTAAAAATGATGTGTAAACAACGTGCTTTGGTCGCTCTGGGGTCCCATTTCTATGAGACCTCTGTGTGTATGAACTAACTTTTTTCTCCTGTTCATCAGTCTTGTGTCAAGTTAATTATCTGACCAGCCAAGGGAACTCGCGAGGGGCAGGGGGTGAATTTCCCCCTCCTCAACACAGGCTCAAGTCAGAGCCCAGATTTCTCGTATCTTCTGTATTTTAAAAGACAAAATTGATCAAGTTGCTAACACTTCAGAAAAAAGGGGTTGGGGGAGGGTGGCCACGGAGAAGCACAGATCTCCAGCTTCTCGAGAGAAAACGGGAGGTGTGCCGCCCACACCGGGCCCGCCGGCAGCGTGGATGGCGGGGCAGGAGCTGATGCGCTGCCTCTTCCTACGGGGCGGAGTGTTTCCCGTTTGGCCACAGTCCCCGCTCCTCCTCCCATTTTAGGTCTGACCTAGGCCGGCCTCAAGTCTGTAACCCCGCTGCCCTGAAACATCCATCTGTTTTTGGAGCAGGGCCTGGAGCCAGGCCCGACCCGGGTTTCTGCTGGGCTCCTAATGACCACCAGGTGGCGACCAAAGGTCGAGGACTGGCTGGAGGCCAGGTGGTGGGGCCCAAGAAGGGAGGAGGGGGTTCCCTCTTCCGCAGGGCCCAGGCCAGGGCTCCAGGATCTGGTCTTGCGCCACATCCCCCAACCCCCCGACCCCGGGGCGGTGGCTTGTACCTTTCCTCCTTGTATCAGAGTCTCATGGGCCAAAGGATCTGGGGGTCCAGGTCCAGGAGAGGCGTTTCTCTGACAAAGCCTTGGGCCTTTTCTGACTCCGGGCAGCTTTCTCCTTGGCTTTTTCCTCCCTGAGTTCAGTCTCCATGAAGCCACAGTGCCTGGGCCCGAAACGCACACAGTACTGAGCTGATCTCCCTGCGGGAGGAGGACACCCCTGCCTAAGAGGCCCAGGAAGCAGACCCAGGGGGTTCTTTCTGCTCCTCTGTGTTGCTTGCTCTGGCGTTCTCCACGCCCCCAGCCATACACCCAGGGGTCCCCAAACTATGGCCTCCAGGCCCAATCCAGCCCTCTGCCTGATTTTGTACGTAAGTTACTCTCAACCATTTGCAGAGCCCTTGGCCGTTTTCTTGCCACAGTGATGGAATGGAGCATTTGACACAAAGATTGTTTAGCTCCCACAGCCTCAAATATTTACTCTCCGGCCATTTACAGCAAAAACCTGCCAGCCCTGGTGTACACCTTGTCTGGGACTGAAGCCATACCACTTGCTCTCTTTGTCACCCTAGGTGTCTTTGTTTCCAGGGTCCTGGAGGTGCCCTCCCTACCACATGTACTGGGAACGGGGCACTTCCTAACTCAGTGGCCAAGAGCTGAGGCTCTGGGGGCTTCCCTGGTGGCGCAGTGCTTAAGAATCCGCCTGTCAATGCAATGGACACGGGTTTGAGCCCTGGCCCGGGAAGGTCCCACATGCCGTGGAGCAACTAAGGCCATGTGCCACAACTACTGAGCCTGCGCTCTAGAGCCCGTGAGCCACAACTACTGAGCCCGCGTGCCACAATTACTGAAGCCTGTGTGCCTAGAACCTGTGCTCCGCAACAAGAGAAGCCACTGCAATGAGAAGCCTGCCCACCACAACGAAGAGTAGCCCCTGCTCGCCGGGACTAGAGAAAGCCTGCGCGCAGCAACGAGGACCCAACGCGGCCAAAAATAAATATATTAAAAAAAAAAAAAAAAGCTGAGGCTCTGGACTCTGATTGCCTGGGTGCAAATCCTGAGCCAACGCACAGGCAAGTGAGTTAATTTCCAAGCAGCTACGTTCTCATGACGATACCCGCCTTCCAGGGCTCTTTGGAGTTTGACATGAAACAGACCTGCTAAATATTTCAGCACCTGGAAGCTGGCATCCAGCAGCTTCTCTGCTAGTTAGGGACACTGCAGCTGTGACATCCTCGCCCAAGGTCACAGCTGGGCCCTCCCACCTCCCCAGGCCTGGGAAGCCCGACGCAGTGTGGCCCGCTCTCTGGGGTGGGACCCACAGGAACTTCGTGCTTCCTCTTCCCCTGACTTAGAGCACTTCCCCTCTGCTAGTCACATGGCCTGTTCCTTCTACATACTTGGCTCTCGTTTAAATGTCAACCGACCACCCATCCTACAGCCGCCGCCCCTCTCCACCTGGTCACACCACGGTTTCATTTCCTCCATGCATTTTGCACCCAGGGAAGTGATCTTCCCACTTTGTTAACTTGCTGACACCTGGTCTCACCTACGAGGTCCGATCCGTGTCTCTCAAGTTCACCTCTGTAACCTCAGCAGCTGGCACACGGCAGGGCTTGCGGATTTGTTGGGAGAAGAAATGAATAAACACCGGCCACCTGGACCCATCCCCGAGGCCTCATCTCCTCCCCCTGGGTCCTGGGTCTCCCCCGTGTTCTGGGTTGGCTGCTCTGCCTGCTTCCTCAGCCCACAGCCCAGGGGGTTAGGGTGAGCCGGGGTCTGAGCTGCTCTGGGCCAGGGAGTCTCAACCTCACAACTGGCAACACTCTGGGGCCGGATAAATCCTGGCTGCGGGAGACTTGACCTGTACCTCACAGGACGCTTAGCAGCGTCCACAGCATCCGTTCACCGGATGCCAGTAGCATCCCTCCTGCTGCCCATCACGCATGATTACGACAGCCAGAAATGTCACCGCACGGCCAAGTGTCCCTGGGGGGCAAAATCGCCCGCAGTTGAAAACCCCTGCTCTAGGCTGGCTGCTCAGAAAGGAGTGACAGAGACCATCTTGCTGGCAGGCACGTGCAGGAGGAAGAATACTGGGCCAGGCGATGGGGCCCAAGTCGCCCAGGTGGCCGTGTGAGCTGACCTTTCCTGTCTGCTGTGAGGAGCCACCCTCGCCTTGCTCCCAGGATGCTGTGAGGGGCGTATCAGACAGGGCTGTGATGTCACACCGTCCTCACAGGAGGGCCTGGGTTGAGCCGAGTCTCGGTTATTTAGGTGCATTTTTCTTTCCTCTAAGAATTAATAGGAAAAAAAAAAAGGCTTAACTGAGTCGCAAGTTCTTGTCTTACTTAAACATTACCCAGTGTGCCACGTGCTGAAGCAAGAGGTTAGCTGTGTAATTCAACCAATCATTTTATCCACTAAAGAAAGATTAGCTTAGTAGTTGCTAATCAGCTTGGGAGGACTTATAACGGGGGATCATCAGTTGGGATGCGCCACTTGAGGCAGCAGCCGAGTTGTTACGGAGACACACCTGCTCTGTAACAAAGGTGTCCTCTGCAAAGACAGGAAGAGACCTCAGCCTGTCGCCAGACACCCAGTCTCTAATTAGGCTACAAGGGAATCTGATTCAGCCTGAAAAAGGAAGGGAATTCTGACACAGGCTACGGCAAGGACGCACCTTGAGGACATTATGCCGTGTGAAGTAAGGCAGTCACAAAAGGACAAATGCTGCGTGATTCTGCTCATAGGAAGTACCTAGAAGAGTCGAATTCAGAGAAAGCAGACGGGTGGTGGCCAGGGGAGGGATGATGGAGAGTTGTTGTTTAATGGGTACTGAGTTTCAGTTTTGCCAGAAAAAGAGAGCTCTGGAGATGGACGGTGATGATGGTTGCACAACGATGTCAATGTACTTAAAAAACGGTTAAGACGGTAAGTGTTAGATAATGCGTATTGTACCACAATGAAAGAAAACAGAACTAAAATCTCCAATGAGGCTTTGGCTCCCATTAGGTCAGGGAGCAAGACATGCTAGCCAGGGGACTGGATCTCACTGACGCCGAGTCCTTGGCACCCAGCAACCTGCCAAGCATCCTCAAAGTCCGGGCGCATCCTTATCTGAACGTTCGGCAGGGAGCGTGCTTCCCAGGGGAGCTGACCCTCAGAACGGGGTCATGACTACCCAGTGTGACAGCTGAGTCTTGCAGCCAGGTCCCCCCTTCCCCTCCTCTGCTTGCTGGTTTTCTAACTTTCTGTCCTTCTTCAGTCCCTGCTGGGGGGAGGGGTGAAGGTTAAGGCAGCTTCTCCAGTTGGGATGGGGGGCTCTTCCTCCTTGCAAAGTACAGTTGACCCTCGAACAACGTGGGGTTCATCTGTGTCTAACTTATAGTCAGAGCCCCGTATCCGTGGTTTCTCTGCATCTGTGGATTCAACCAACCACAGACAGTGGAGAACTGTAGTATTTACTATCAAAGAATATCCATGTGCAAGCGGACCTGTGGAGCTCAAACCCGCATTGTTCGGGGTCAACTGTATAGTCGATTCCCGTCATTCGCGGTGGTCCTGTTCTATAGCGTCACCTTGATGCTGAACTAGCGAGTGTGGAACCAGTGTTCCTGGGGGAAACACGGGGTAAGATTCCTGCGAGCTTCGGGTCACAACACGCTTGTCCACCATCAGTACTGGGCCTTACTGCATGTGTGTCTCTGTCATGTCTGTTTAAAGACACCCGATTTGGGCTTCCCTGGTGGCGCAGCGGTTAAGAATCTGCCGGTAAGGGACATGGGTTTGAGCCCTGGTCCGGGAAGATCCCACACGCCGTGGAGCAACTAAGCCCATGCGCCACAACTACTGAGCCCGTGCTCCACAACAAGAGAAGCCATCACACGGCCAGTGATGGGCCCGCGCACCGCAACGAAGAGTAGCCTCCGCTCGCCGCAACTAGAGAAAGCCCGCGCACAGCAACGAAGACCCAATGCAGCCAAAAATAAATATATAAATAAGTAAATAAATAAAAAAAAAATAAAGACACCCGATTTAACGCACGTGTTGATTCACCGACATTGAACTCACGGCAGCGGCACCAAGGCTCATGCCTGAACGAAGCTTTCTCACTTAACGTGTTCCCCTCCATAAAGCACATCACAGCCGCCCTGGGCTTGGGGACCCGACACAGGATGTCAGCGCCACCTTGGGGCCACTTTAGATAGGGAAGTCACCAAAAAAAGGTATGAAATACCGCAAACATGACACTAAACAGACATGAGGGCTGAAGGGAGAAGGCAGAGCGCCACCTTGGCCCAACCTCGGCTGGGAGCCTGCACGTTGGGTGACTCGAAATGTTGTGCCACTTGGCAAGTGAACCCGTCCAGTGCCCGGAGTGCAGCTGGAGGGATCCTTTGAAAACACAAATCTGATCCCGGCTCCTCTGCTCAAAACCCTCCGGGGGCTTCTTTCTGGTCTCAGAGGGGCCCCACCACGTGGTGTGGGGCCGTATCCCTCTCTCCTCACTTTCTCTTTCTGGTCCTGCTCTTCTTGGCCCTGGACACGGTCAGCTTATCTTCCTTCTTTATTACTCTCTGCCCCCTGGGACGGGTGGATCGAGAGGGGTGGGATGTGGATCCGTTTGAAGGAACTACTAGGGCTGCCCAGGTGCGGTCCCTCCCCTCCGATCCCCTCCCCTCCCGTCCTGCGTACTCTTCTTGAAGAGCTTCTTCCGGCGTCCGGACAGGCTGAGCTGCTCATCCCCGCTGTCGCAGACGCAGGCCTCGCCGCCCTGTGCGTAGTACTTGGGCACCAGGTTGGAGACGGCCCTGCCCCCGGGCCGTGCGGGGCCCTTGCACTTGTGCAGCTTCAGCTTCCCCGCGGCGTCCTCCACGCACTGCCACTTCTGCAAGACACACCGCGTCCTCAGCCCTCCGGGCCTGGGCCAACCTGCTCGGCCGCTTCTCCTGACTGGCGGCTGCCCCACCGTTCCCGTCCACCCCGGAGACTTCCCTCTAGCGGCCTTAGCTGGACACGGGCTCAGACGGGCTCTGTGATTGGAACGAGCTGCTCCATCATGGATGGACACCTGTCCACCGTGGGAGGAGCACAGAAATGGTACCCAGGGTGATGCGCTGTGGCCGAGGGTGAGCCCTGTCACAGGGAGGCCCCTCTAAGCGAAGCTCCGGGGCCGCAGGGCATGGCTCGTGTGCAGGGAAGGGCCTTCCTGGAAGGTGCAGCATGAGACGGGCAGTGGCACTGGGGCTGGGGGGATGGGGGAGGGAGGGCAGTTGAGCAGGGCTGTGACTGCATCTGCCGGCAGGGGAATGTCTGGGCTGGGCTGGGGTCCTGGAGGACCTAGAGCTGTAAGTCTGGGGGCCATGGCTCGATGCCTCTGCTGCCAGCCTAGGCCCCCAACCCACCCCCGGCGCTCCTTTCCTTTGGGTTAAGCAGTGCGCTCAGATCATCTGTTCTGAAGATGCCGATACTTGCCCTCTCCCCTTCCTGGGACTACCAGACCCTCAATCTGCAGGGAGAGAGCGGGGAGGGCACCAGCAGGGGGATTCGACAACAATCCCAGGGGGACAAAGGGCCCCTTGGTCTCATCGGCTCATTTCCTGTAGCTCAGAACTGCAATCGGAACCGCTTCTGGGATCTGCCCAGATCATCAGCTCCAGGAGGGCAGGGCTTTCTGTCCAGGGCGTCTGAGGCTGTTGCTGTCCCAGCGCCTGGAACCGTGCCCGGCTACAGAGGCAGCACTGAATGCCGCTCCAGTGTAAACCAGAGCTCTCGCTCAGCGGCACAGACAGGTACTTCCCAGACAAGATGCCCTCCAGAGCACGGGGAGGGGTCGGGGGTTGTGAACAAACGCTGGGCGGCCAGGGGCACAGCCACGAGGACAGGTGGCTGCTAATTCTGAGTCTAGTGATAAGACAGAGCTGCCTGGATGCAGCCTGTGAGACCCACCCAGCTCATGCCCTGGCCTTGGCAGCCTTGGTCTATTAATGAGAAATGGAATGGGGAGGCCCTGGCTTTACTTATTCTTACTGGTGAAACAGGCATGCATCTTCAGGCCTGAGCCGCTGTGGACGAGCTCAAAGTCCCAGCTCACAGACCGAGGCAGGGAAGCACCTCCTGTCTGCCCTGCTTGCTCGTCAGCCCTCCCCTCCCCGCAACCTCCGAACCGCGCCTCCTGCTTGGGTCCCTCTTTACAAGGTTCTGCCCCCACCCCTCCCCTCTCCTCCCCAGCGCCCACCTCGGCCTCCTCAGAAAGTTCAGACTCTCCGAAACATCAGTCACAGTTTCTGCTACCTCTAAATACTACTTGGATTATAATTTCCTTAATAGTTCTCTTGAAATCAATTCACATTTTTAAAACTTATTTACTTAAAAAGGTAATTTCCTATTATTCCTATATAAGTGGAAAACCAGCCACAATGATGCTCTGGGAGAGTGAATACAATGTAAATGGTTATTTAACTTTGTAAATACTGTGCAGAGGTTGGCTATGTCTTTGTTAAAGAGGGATTGGGCATGAGTCACAGCAGCTAAAGACACACGTGCACCCCCAGGAGACTTTGCCTCTAATGTGAGCAGGATTGGAAGAACTTTCTGAGTGTCGCCTGTACCACCTGGCATCACCCTGCGTCTCACACATCAGCAGGGGCGCTGGCCCCACTGGCTCCGCTGGTCTGAAGGCCGAGGAGCAGGCCTGAGTCGTGGTTAGCCGGGGTGGCCACTGGGAGGGAAGAAGGGAGGGCAGGGGTACCATCCCCAGCCCCAGGGCACCAGCCGAGCATCCTCACCTGCCCCAGCTGCTCGCACGCGGTCTGGTACTCGGCCCGCTGACACAGGTCTTTCACACGCTGGTACTTGGGCAGGAAGTTCTCCTCCGGGGCATCCACCTTGTCACTGTCCCTCTTGTGGAGCAGTTTGCTGTGGGGCAGAGAGCGGAAGTGGGGCTGGCCGCCCAGCCCTGGAGGAGTGCACGGCCCCGCTCAGCCCTGGTATAGGGTCACCATGGAGGATGCAGGTCCAGCCAGGCCACATCTTCTGATTGTCAACAGACTTAAGAAATGGGGATTTTCTACAAACAACAAATGCTGGAGAGCGTGTGGAGAAAAGGGAACCCTCTTGCACTGTTGGTGGGAATGTAAATTGATACAGCCACTATGGAGAACAGTATGGAGGTTCCTTAAAAAACTAAAAACAATTACCATACGACCCAGCAATCCCACTACTGGGCATATACCCAGAGAAAACCATAATTCAAAAAGACACGTGCACCCCAACGTTCATTGCAGCACTATTTACAATAGCCAGGTCATGGAAGCAACCTAAATGCCCATCGACAGACGAATGGATAAAGAAGATGTGGTACATATATAAATGGAATATTAGCCATAAAAAGGAACGAAATTGGGTCATTTGTAGAGACGTGGATGGATCTAGAGACTGTCATACAGAGCGAAGTAAGTCAGAAAGAGAAAAACAGATGTCGTATATTAACACATATATGTGGAACCTAGAAAAATGGTACAGATGAACCGGTTTGCAGGGCAGAAATTGAGACACAGATGCAGAGAACAAACGTATGGACACCAAGGGGGGAAAGCGGCAGGGGGTGGTGGTGGTGGTGTGATGAATTGGGAGATTGGGATTGACATGTATACACTGATGTGTATAAAATGGATGACTAATAAGAACCTGCTGTATAAAAAAATAAATAAAATACAATTCAAAAATTCAAAAAAAGAAATAAAAGGAAATGGGGATTTAATAAAAATTCTCCCAAATTACATGAGTTGGCAATAAGTTAAAAAGCATGTGAGACATTATACAGACAGGACAAAACGTGTCTGAAGGATACAGGTGGCCTCCAGATGCAAATTCTATATCAACCATAGGAAAAGCGAACGGGCTTCCTTGTATACAGGAGGCTGTGGACACAAATTCCCAGCCCCTGGTGGAAGGTGTCATAATAGCAATGGGATCCCTCCTGCCCTCGACAGTGAGATCTTTAATATCATGGGTGCAGGTGGGGCTGCCAGGTGCTTCCTGGGACAGGGCAGAAGGGGGTTACCCAGGTGCTGCTCAGCTCAAATGTCCTGGGGCAGCTCCTCCAGGCCCTGGCACTCACCCTCTCTCCACCAGGAAGGAGTCCCGCCAGACCCTCATCTTCTTTTTCAAGTGAAACCTGGGGGAAAAAAGCACACTTCCATCTTCTCATCAATGTGTGGGGCTCATGTGTCCCTCTGTCCTCCCAGAGGCAGGGATGGTGCTCAGAGCCAGCCTTGGTTCACAATCAGCACAGACCCGGGGGCCAGTTGGGGCGAGCGGAGGATGCTCACACCCCCCAGGGCAGAGCTGTATTTCCCCAGAGACTTGGGTCTGAAGGTACATGGGGCAGAAATGACCCAGGTCAAAGTTGCTCTAAGTCACACATAGTCGTGTGTGTGTGTGTCTCCATGCCTCCCAGGAAGTCCAACAGTTCCCCAGTGTCAGAAGAGATCGCTTCCTCTTTAGTTCAGCACCAGATGCAACTTGTCCTGACTTCAGGTTAATTACATTGTGTTTTGGCAGGATTTTTTTCTCTTTGATCCTCTGCAGTTGGATTTGTGTAATTTAAGTGTGCATTTCATGTCGTTTCACTCTATCATTTCCATCTCCCAGATGGGGCCTCAGGCTGAGAGAGGAAGCTTCCATCCTGCACCTGACTCCCGGGTGTCTTGGCTCCCAACCCAGTGCCCCCGCCCCCCAAAACATGCCCATTTTGTACTCTTAAAGCTCATAACACCTTCTAGTCAGAGGGAGGAGGCGCAACAGAGGTGGTTCCTCCTACAGGACAATCGGATGTGGACAGACAGTGCCCATCAGGGCTGGACCCGCTGAGCTGCAGGAGATAAAAGCTGGAGGCTGCATCAGTGCTGTGAGGCTAACTCAGTGGGCAGTAGCACTGGTGGCCACTAGATGTCGCTGCTGCCGCAGCAGTGAAAGTGTCCTCCTCCTTTCCTGTCCCCGCCAGACTCAACTCACCTTCCCACCTAGTTTTTGCTCACCATCACTGTTCTTTTTTCTGCCTCCAGCACACCTAGGAATATGTTCCCATCATACCATCCGGCCTTAGAGCATGACGATTAAGAGACTCTAGCTGTAGCCTAGAGGCTGAATGCCCGGAGTTGGGTCCAGACCTGCTAAGAGACCTCTGACAAGTCACTTGACTTCTCTGGATTCAATTTCCAAATTGCTAAGATGGGATCATAATAATGCCTACCTCACTGCGTTACCGTGAGGATCAAAATGATAAAATCCCCTACAAAGCATAGCAAAGGCCTGGCATATAGTACGTGCTTAATTAGTGTGGATATTTTTTCAAGTTTTATACAATTTTAGTGCTGGAGGGTCCTCGACTGGTCACCATGGCCATATTCCAGCTGGGAAGGTGGACTCTTAGAGAGGGGGCTTCTTTCTCTCCCACGGCAGGTTAAGTGGTCAGGATGGCGGGCCCTAGAGCCCCAGCTCCTGACCTTGGAAATACCCCCTCTCAGACCCACACGGCTCGGCCACGAGTTTGTACAGTTCGGGATGCCCGGTACCCCAGCATCCACCCCGGCCCCTCACCGATTTGCTGGCCGCTCTGTGTCCAGCAGCTTGAGGATGGATTTCCCGTCCATATCCGAGGGGATGTCCAGTCCTGCGATGTCCAGGATGGTGGGGGCCAGGTCAATGTTGAGGACAATGTGGGGATTCCTGAGGGAGGCATGGAGAACAGGACTCAGTCACCTGGGCAGTGATGACCCAGCCTCCCTCGGGAGAGGGGCCGCCGGAGGGATGGAGACCGCCAGGGGCTGACGCCCTGAAGGTGGGAAAGCTGCCACTGATCGTGTCACTCTCCTGCACCTCAGCCGTCAAAGCTCCCCTCTGTGCCCCAATTCAGCTAAACCCCACCCCTAACCTGTACCCGCCACACCACCACAGGGGCTGCACTTCACAGGCCCCAGCTGGCTTCTGCTTGTCTGTTTCTTCTGCCAGGAATGCCCTCCCTGCCCCCACTCTCTGAGCAAAGGACACCTTCCTTTAAGACACACCCCAAATCCTGGATCTTCCCCCGGACCCTTCTCTGAACCTCTGAGGCAAACACTGGCCCCCTTGCTTTTCCTAGAAGGCCAAGAACAGTCTGGCCTCAGGGCCTTTGTCCTTGTGTCCCCTCTGCCCGGAATGTTCTTCTTCCAGACTCCAGTGAGCACTCTCACTCACCACCTTTAGTTCTTCCTTCAACGATTACCAAGTGGCCCCAAGATCCCCATGCTCTGGGGCTCACACCCCACTGTGATCCCCTCCCCTTGAAGGTGGGCCAAACCGCTGGAACATGGCAAAGGTGATGGGGATGTCAGACCAAGGTGATGTCACGAGACATACGACTCTGTCTTGTTAGCTGACCCTCCCTCATTTCTTAGTATCCCCTGGCTGGCTTTGAAGAACAAAGCTGCCATAAGATCGCCCCTAGCAAGGACGCCTGCTGAGTACTCTGAGAGGCAGGCTGTGTGAGTTCAAGTCCTCTGTTTGCACTTGAACAGCCCCCGGAGTGGGGAAACAGGTCCTTCCCCAGTTGAGCCTCCAGATGAGACAGCAGCCCTGGCTGATGCCTTGATTTCAGCCTAAGCAGAGGACCGACCTAAGCTACGCCTAGACTTCTGACCCACAGAAACTCTGAGATAAAGCACGTGTGTTGCTTTCAGTTGCTAAGTTTCTAGTGATTTGTTACACAGCACAGATTACGGACACAAGGCCCTTCCTGAGGACCCCATTTAGAACTGCACCCCTCCCCGTGCTCAGCCCCTTCTTTGCTCTGTCTTGCTCCTGAAGCCTTGTCACGCTCGC
The DNA here is from genome assembly GCF_963455315.2 of Globicephala melas. Lineage (NCBI taxonomy): Eukaryota > Metazoa > Chordata > Mammalia > Artiodactyla > Delphinidae > Globicephala > Globicephala melas. Next base: position 73,296,947 of record NC_083328.1, read on the forward strand.
GTTTTACTATGTATTTTACTCATTTAACTGGTTGGTTGTCTATTGCCCAATTAGAATCTAATGGGAAGGCAGTCGTTTTTGTCTGTCTTGTTCACTTCTCTATCTGTAGTACTTTTACACTTAGAGAACACAGTAGGTGCTCAGTAAGTGTTAGTTAAGTGAGTTTTGTTATTTACCGCTGCCATGCGTCTGTCACTTCTTCCGTGTCCTGCTTCTACATGGGGTGTTCCCGACATGGTGGTTAAGTGACTTTCAGGCTGTGCCCGGCACAGGGTCTGCACCGGTTGGATGGATCATGGCCGCATGGACACATTCTCCATCAAGGTGGCACAGTGCCCTCCCGGCCCCTGTCTGGTTCCCTGGGGTTGGGGGGCAGGGCCTGGGTCCGAGGGTCTCGGATGTCTTTCACTTTCTCTCTCTCTCTAGCCCAGCACCTTGTGAACACTGGACAGGTAGTCAGGTGTGCTGGTTTCAGGGGAACCACTGACTGAAACCGCCCGTCCTGACCAGGCAGGTAGTAATCATTTGCATGAGTTATCTTACAGCAGGAGGTCCTGGTAAGGAACGCGGAACTGACACGCTACCACCAATCAGAAGAATTCGGGAAAGGTCAAAAGGAGAGAGGAGACGCCAGTCCATATGTCCTACCAACCTCCCAGAATCCTTCTCGCTAGAATCTATCTTGGTTGAGCGATGTGCGGGCTACCAGGAAGGACCCTGAGTCAGAATGATTGGCCAGAGACAACCCGGAAACTAACCCCATTACCGTAAAACCCCAGACTGTGAGCCACGTGGCAGAGCAGTTCTCCTGGGGTCCCCGACCCTCCTGCTCTCCCCTGTCTCAGAGAGAGAGTGAGGCTGCTCTCTCTCTTGCTTTGTCAGTACCTGTGTCTCCTCAGACAATTCCTTTCTGAGTGTTAGACAAGAGCCCACTCTTGGGTTCTGGAAGGGGTCCCCATTCCTGCGACACTGGGGTGGTCATGGGGGTGAGGCTGGGGAAGGTGGGTGAGGCTGCCTGGTGGAGGGGCTTGAAGCTGGCAAGAGGCGTGACCAGACCACTTAATCAGGCAGGAGGAGGGAGCTGGAAAAGTCCGTTGGGTGAGGGGGCGCCAGGGTGAATGTTGGCAACTAGCAGCTGGATTGACCTGAGGTTGTCCGCAGGTCCTGCTGCCCCCAGGCTGGGTGGGACGGACAGGACTGCTTTTCCCACCCAGCACCCACACCTTGCTTGGTGGGAATAGTTTCCACTTCTGGAGGCACTACCTGGCCCCATTCAGATTCCACCGCCTGATGTACTCAGCCTGGTCACACAAGGTTTTCTATCACCCTGGCTACAGTGAGTGGCTCAGGGATGGACACGTGACCAGTCAGGGCAGTGAGAGTCAGCCTCAGGGCTTCCGTTCAAACCACTTTTAGGCCATTTCCCAAGCGGAATGGCCTAAAAGTCTGGGGCTGTGGTGACCCTGCCACCATGAGAAAAAAAGCTGGCCTGAGAATGAAGCCAATTCAGAGGATGCAGGACTGAGAGATGGAAAATGAGAGCTTCCTGTTGTCATTGTGTGACTGCTGGATCCCACCATACCTGAAGCCAGCACTAACCTTGGACTTTCCAGTTACTTTAGTGACTGCATTCCTCATATCCTATTTTATTTGCCTTGTTCAGTTTGAGAGTCATTTCCGTTCACAACTCAAGGAGTCCTGGCTGTCAGCTCCAAGTCTGACATTAGCACTCTCTTTCTCTGTGGTTTTGGGTCCTAAGAACCAGATCACAGACTCTGAGGCTGACCAATACAATAAGAGATGCTGGATTATAGTTCTGTCCACCTTCGTTTTTCGAAAGCAAATAATCCCAGTGACTTTAATGGTCCTATATATTCTTACCTAAAAAGGAAAAACATTTACAAATATCAAAGTCCCAGTTTTGAGACGAATTCCAGCTCCTTCCCCCCTGTGTCATGTAACCTCAGGCAACTTAACCTGTGCCTCTGTTTCCTTGCGTTTAAAACAGGGACAATCCTAGCATCCACCTTACAGGGTTGCTGTCACGCGTAAGTGGATTACCTGGATATAAGGGCTTAGACCAAAGCCTGAAGAATCAGCACTGGATCAGCACAGCTATCGCTATAATAGCTATTATTATAGGCGGGGCCCTGAAATCCAGACAGGCAGGGATTTGATGAGGTTGGCAGAGGAACAGTGATGAGGCTGGGCTAGAGCTCACACCGTCTGCTTTCTGGAATTTCCACCAAACATCCCAGGCGGTGGGAACATCTTGGTCCTAAGACGGCGCCGCCAACGCCCTTTCGGGAGGAATTCTGAACAAAGCCAAGTCCGTGCCCGTGTGTGGTCTCGGCTCAGAGGGAAGTCAGACCTGATGCGCACCTGAGCGGTGACTTATCTGCATTTCAAAACACGTCCGAGTTGGTCTCCATGATGTCTGGGCTCATCCGAGGACGCTGCTGCTGTGATTCCTGGCCTCTCTACCTCTCCCTGCCCCAGACACGGCATTTTTGCTGCCAGAACATATCATTTCAAAGGTTAACCCAAGGGCAATGGTGGCCAAGGGCCCACGTGGCCCTCGAGGAAGGATGGGGGAGGCTGCTTCCCTTAGCGCTGTGGCCAAGCTGGCCCAGCTGATCTCAGTGGATGACGCCGCCCGGGCCGAGATGGCTGGGCTCCTCCCTGACAACCTCCAGACCCAAAGACCGCTCAGGCCAGACAGAAGTCGAGGTGGCAAGCCCATGCATTGGTGGTGACACATACACAGTCCAGGTCCCCGATTCCCCGGCACAGTGCCCACCATGGATGGTCTGTTTTCACAGGTGCTAACAGCTCCCGGCCTCTCCTTCCCCAGTAGAGGGGTGTGCAATCCTCCCCGGGTGGCATCACCACCGTTTCGCTCGGCACCGAGGTCCGCCTGCCTGAATCGTGTGCCGCCCCGGGGAGTGGCACGGGGCTGCCCGCTGAGCTGCCTGCCCATCCGGGTGCCAGTGGAGCCTGGAGGCCTCCCTGGGACTTTGGGGTGCTGGGGAGGGGTGGGTGATGCACTTACAGCGAGCCGGCCTCCACGTTGGGGCCCCTAACGTAGAACGGGACCCTGATGTCGAACTCGTAGGGCATGGACTTCCCTTTCACCAGGCCGAACTGGCCGATGTGGTAGCCGTGGTCGGCGGTGTACACGACATACGTGTTGTCCAGCTCACCTGTCTCAACCAGCATGTTGTAAATCTGAAACGCAGGCGGGGTGGTGAGGACACGCGGAGGGAAGGCGGGCAGTGCGCCCGGCCCACTGTCCCAAAACACGATGCTGTGCTGGGGGCTCAGGCCCCTGTCCCTCCGGCTTCGGGTCTTCGCTCAACTGTCACCTCTCGGCGGGGCCCCTGGGGCTGACCCATGCATCACTGTAGCCTCCCCACCTCCTGTCCCCCTTTACTTGTCTTCCCAGCACTTCTCACCTCCCTCTCTTCTACTTATTCGTAGACTGTGTCCCTGCATCAGAATGTACGCCCCATCAGGGCAGGGACTGCTGTCATTTTATTCCCTGCTGTGTCCCATGTGTGCTGGCACTCGACAAATGCTGTTGGGTGAATGAGTGAATGAGTGAATGAGTGAATGGCCTGGGGCAGGAGTCTGTGATCTACAACAGCGCTGCGCGACAGAACTTTCTGCAACGCTGGCAGTGTTGACACCTACGGCACCAGCCACACTTGGTTACTCAGCACTTCAAACGCGGCCAGTGCACCTGAGAAACTAAATTTGAAATGTCATTGTATTTTACTGAATTTAAATAGTCATGGATAAAATTTAAGAAATATATCCATGCAATGGAGTATTATTTAGCAATAATAGTAATAAAAAATGAAGCGCTGAACATGCCCCCACCCGGATGAACCTTGAAATCATCACACTGAGTGACCACATATTGTAGGACTCGTCTTACATGAAATGTCCAGGATCCACAGAGACACAGAGTAGATGAGCAGGTGGCTAAGGCGAAGGGGTGAGGTGGGGGGAGGTTGGGGTAATGGCTAAGGGCTGCGGGGTTTCTCTCTGGGGTGATGGAACTTCTAAAATCGACCGTGATCGTACAACCCTGCAGACATATGAAAACCACTGAAACATACACTTGAATTGGGTGAGCTGGGGGGTATGTGGATCATAGCCCCATAAAGCTGCTAAAAAAAACGTCCGCAGCTGCGGGCGGCTCCTACAGTGAACAGAGCAGAGCTGGAATACAAGCTCCCCGAGGGCAGGGGTTTCGTCTGGATTGCTCAGAGCTGTTTCCCTGGCCCGGAAGGGCGCCTCTTCCTTCTGCCTCTGTTTCCATTCCTCTCCAGATGATGATGCTCGGAGGGGTGTGGGGGGAGGGGCAGGGAGGCTGCCAGCCTGGCGTGGCTGGGATGCTTGGGGGTAGGAGGGCGGCCTACCGTCTCCATGGAGTCATCCACGGACAGGAGGGTCTGCAGGCGCTTCCGCTGCAGCATGTTGGTGAACTGCATGTGGATGGGCTTCATGGGCCCCGTGTAGCGCATGATCCAGTGCTTGTCGGGGTTGGGTGCATAGTTGTAGCTCGGTGTGCTGGCGGGCAGACAGGCACAGAGGTCAGGTCAGGCCAGGGGTGGGGGGTGCCTGGGCCCCGCCCCCAGGTCCCCCCACGCCTCAGGGGAGCAGCCTTCCCCGCGCTGGGGCTGCAGCTCAGGGTGAAGCCGCCCCCACCTGGACGCCAGAGCGTCGGGGGCTCTGCCCCACGTCAGGTCAGCATCTCTCCACATGCGGGGTGTGCACGTGGGAAGACTGGGGGGCACAGCCGTAGGTAACCTGGAGCCCCAAAGGGAGAACGTCCCTCCCATTTAAGCCCGGTCAGCACGCCCGTCACGTGAAGGCTAAAGTCTCAGTCTGTGCCGGGCTCTCCTCAGCACCTCTCTAGAATCTGCTCGCCTCCCTTTTGAAAGAAGGAGAGGGCCTCCTGTGGGCACAGCACCCAACTCTAATTTACTAGCACTGCATTTACTCTTCAGTTACCTTGGGTAGATGGCAAATGACAGTTATCGTGGTTAATTAAGGCGTGACTACCGAATTTCCTTTTGCAATAGATTTTGGTTAAAAAAGAGGAAACTGGTTAAAAATTAGGTTCATAATAGGCAAAACTGTAAGGATGGTGCCTGAATGTGTCCATTTGGGACACGCCACGTTCTCTGACTTAGCTGTCACAGCTATTCTTCCCGCGTGGTTTAATTTCCCATTTACAAAAGAGGAAACGGGGTCAGAGGAGTTCCGAGACCTGCCCATGGTCTCACTGAGTGGACGGTGGAGCCACTGGCCTCTGTGACTTGTGCTGTGGGGTCAGCTGTGATGCCTAATGATAAACGAACAAGTACATGGTAATCTTTGACCAGCCCCGAATGGGCACTGACCACGCGCTGGCCACACCCAGAAGGGTTTGCCTACATCATCTCATTTAATACTCAGAACAGTCCTAGGAGCTGGTGCTTTCCTTCTCCTTGTGTGAGACATGCGGACACGGAGGCTCAGTGAGGGGACAGACTTGCCAAAGGCAGAGCTGGGGTTTGAGCTCCCGGAATGGGAAACCCCACAAGGCTGGGTGTCCCTCGCACTGGGTCTGGTGATCCTTGAGGGTCAGGCTCCCCTCAGGTCTTACCCACGCCCTCCCCAGGCAAAGCTGCAAAGAGAGGAAGTTTCCACTGCTTGAAGACAAAAAGCTTTTCGAGAGGCGCTTCAGCGGGCAAGGGCTGCGGGGCATGGGGGAGGGTAGGAGGGCCCCAGACTCCCTTCCTTCGTCAGGACCTCAGCCCCTCCCTCCCCGGGGTAGCAGGAAGGACGCTGCGGCTTGTGGTGCAGCCTGACAGTTGTGGAGACTGTTGCTATGTAGAGCGGGGGTGAGTCATAAGATTCCTCCTGGACTTCGCTTGAGTTTCTGGCTGGTCTCCTGCTGCCCTTTGATTATGAGAAACGCCGCTCTCTCCTGTGGGCCGGCTTAGGGCCTGACCCTCGTGTAGAACATCCCAGGAGCAGGGCCACCCCCCCTCGCCGCCCTCCCCCACCGAGGAGCTGGAGGGGTGCTGCTGGGCCGGGGGCTGCACAAAGAGATGCCCTCGGGGCTGTTGGGGGTTTTGGGAAAATTGTTCCCGTGGCCCCAGGGGCCCAATTCAGGATGTAATTTGGAGCAATCATCCCTGAATCTCTTAGATTCTCTCGGGCTGGTGTCTGCCCTTGAGAACAGTGAGGGGTGAGTCTGTCAAGAGTCTGATTTCAGAGGCCGTTTCTCTGGAGACGTCTTTCGGGCAGGATCTGGAGGCCAGCAGGCTGCGGAGCCTGGGGTCCCGCTTGGGGCCGAGGCCGGCTTTCTGGTCCCCTGCTTGAGGCCAGGCTCCCCCTGCTACCCCGGGATGGTGTCACATTTTCACATGAACCCAGATGCCTGCAGAACAGAGTGGAAACCCTCACCTCCACAAGAATCCGAGGAATGTCTGCTCGTTCACAACCGGCCTGAAGCATAACATCCCCTCTTGGGCTGGGGGCCCTTCCGGCCCCTCCCACCGTGTGTCTGGAGGCCGAGGGGCCGGAGCCCTGGCTCCCAGCCCCACCCCGAGGATGTGAGCTCGGGCCTGGCTCCCAGGCGTGATAAACGGAGCGTCCGTGAACCCGTTCAGATGCCACGCGTCAGAGGAAGCTCTGGGGGCTGTGGGTGCGTGTGCCTATTGTCTGTGTGTGTCTGTGTATGTTTGTGTGTCTGTGTCTGTTTCTGTGTGTGCGTGTCTGTATGCTTGTGTATCTTCATGTTTGTGTGTATCTGTGTTTGCATCTGTGTTTATCTTTATGTGCGTTTGTGTGTATATGTGCTTGTATCTTTGTATCTGCGTGTGTTTCTGTGTATGTCTGCATATCTGTGTGTATGTGTATCTGTGTGTCCGTATATGAGCTTGCATGTATATGCCTGTGTTTGTATGTGCATTTGTGTCTATATATGTCTATGTATTTATTTGTATCTTTGTTTGTGTCTGAGTTCTGTGTGTCTGTGTGCATTTGTGTATCTATCTGTTTGTATCTTTGCGTATTTGTGTCTGTATCTGTGTGTGTATGTGTCTGTGTGTGTCTGCGTGCATCTGTTTGCATCTCTATGCGTGTACGGAGCTGGATGGGGCCCCGGGCTGGTGCAGTGGGACCACATTGCAACGAGCAGCATTTTTCAGAACCCACAAGCCCAGCCCGAGAACATGGCACAAGGCTTGATGGGGTGAGTCTCTGACAGGAGTCTCGTGATAGAAAGATCTGGAACTCTGTCCCCTCCTCAGCTCTCCTGACTGTCATAATTAAACATCCCAGCTGCAGAACTTTCTGGTTTGGGGTTTTGTTTTGAAAATGATTATACCCCAGAGATAAGAGAGCCTTTCACACATAGCCCTAATAAGGCACAGGGGGTGCTCTGGGTAAGTAATGGCAGCAGGCGTTGCTCATGTTCAATTTCTATAATTTTCATTTCAAAGGGAAAATAAATGAGCAGGCAATGTCAAACCATCTCATCATGAAACTCCAGGGCTGCTGGGGGGCAGGGTGCCAGCACCCCTTTTAGAGGAGACACTGAAGAAGCAAAGTGTACCTTCCCCCACTCCGCGGCTCCTCCCTTAGGGGGACTGAGTTGGCCACACGCCCCCTCCCTCAAAGGTGGGCTGTGGGTGAGGGTGGGAGGCTGGCATCTCAGGCAGGAGGAGAGGGCTGGGGTGGGGGCAGCCACGGCAGATGTGCAGAGAGGCAGTGCTGCCGTCTGCGGAGTGAGAGGGGTGCTGCAGTCCCTGGAATGCAGTTCTCCACCATCTGTCAAATCCTGCTCCCCAAAGACCAGGGGATCAGCAGGTTAACACACTGCCTCATCCTCTCGGAGCCACTCTGGGCTCTGTCAGAAAGTAATCACGGCGAGGGGGTTGAGGAGGGCAGTGCATTCTGATTGCAATGAAAATTAAACACCCGGAATATTCAGGCGGACTCCAAATCACCCAGTCCTTGTCGCCCCAATGTCACAGCAAGGGCTGCTGAGTATTGCTGCTAAGCAGGAGGTGGTCTGAGGCAGAGAAAAGCAGAAGAACTTTCCAGAAGGATTTACTAGCCAGCTGGAGGGAGGAGGACTGGAGGGGTGGGCAGAGAGATGGGAGGCAGGAATGGGCGCCGGATTTGAATTCGAGCTCTGCCATTTACCAGCTGGGTGACCTTAGGGGAGTTACCTCATCTCTCTGTGCCTCGGTTTTCCCGTTGGTAAAATGGGAATACCAAGTGTGACAAGCAGCCTCCAAGAGAGCCCTCAATAGCCCCCACTTCCTGGTAATCACACACTTGTACCCCCTCCCATACTGCAGGAGCACTGGTCTGGGCAACCAATAGAATGTGGGAGAGATGGTGTGTCACTTTGAGATTAGGTTATAAAAGACAGCATCAGCCCGATGGTGAGATCTGCTGGTTGAGGGGCAGCCGTGTGAGTGAGCCCCAGGCAAGCCTCAGATGGCGGCAGCCCCAGCTGACACCTTTTTCGCAACCTCGGGAGACCCTGAGCTAGAACCTTCCAGATAGGCCACTCCCAGATTCCTGACTCACAGACACTGCGCGGTGATATGCGTTGGTGTTTTAAGTTGCTCAATTTCGGGGTAACTTGTTATGCAGCAATAGATAACTGATACACCAAGGGTCACTGGGAATATTCAGGGATTCCCTGCAACGTACAGGGCTTAGCACAGAGCCTGCCATGGAGTCAACAGCTTATAAAGGCTGTGAATATATTAGTAGTCTGATGAAGCTATGGACCCTTTCTCAAAAGTGTTTTAAAATGTGCAAAATAAAATACACAGATTGCAAAGGAAAACTATTATACGGGTATACACCTGAAATGCTGTTCTACCCACAGACCTCTCGGTGGGAGGATGTGGGTCCCAAGTCAAAAACTCTTGTTGCCTGCTTTGCATTGTTATTACTGGATCTGTATCCCAGTTTCCTCAGAGATCAGCTGTGTGTCCCTGGCTTCTTTAAACCGGGAGGATTAGAGACAAGAGGCAGCCTCGTCTCTGTCATTACATCACTGTGACCGAGCCGGACCCTCCCACCTTCGTGCCACCCAGCAGCTCTGGAGGCAGCGCCCCGAAGCTTACATGTGCTGAGACGCGTTGGGGAAGAGGCTTGAGTACTGGGGGGCCGAGTCCTCGGGGCCGTGAGGGGCTGCGTGGCTGATGACCATGAGAACGGGCCTGTGCGGGTACATCTTCTTGGATGTACGGAAGAAGCTCACGCTGTCGTTGGTGATCAGGTCTGTCAGGTAGTCCTGGGGGGTGGGGAGAGACAGGAGAAGGTGTGAGGAGCTGGGCATCCGTGCTGAGTGCCTGCCATGTGCCAGGCGCCGTGCCGGGCATCGGGGACACAGCAGTGACCAAAATAGACAATCCCTCGCAGAGCCGACGGTCTAGGGGCAAAGAGACAATAAATAAGCAAGTAAAACAGGGAATGTCAAATGATGTTATGCACAACAGAAAAAAAAGCAGAGAAGGGGTTAGGGAGGACGGGAGAGGAATTACAATTTGTCACTCATTCATGATAGATCTTAAAATAATAATAGCTAACACTATTGAGTTCTTATGGTGCTCCAGGAATTGTTCTGTGTTTACATGTATTAGCTTGTTTAATTCTTATATAGCTCTAGAATGTAGGTGTGATGATAAACCCTGTTTTCCAGAACAGGAAATGAAGACCCGGAGAAGTTAAGTGAATTGCCTAATGTCACACAGCTGATAAATGTTGCAGCCAGGCCTCCTGAGTGCTGGTCCCTAAGTCTGACGTCTTTTCAAGGCTCCAGGGATACCATCATGCAGGGTGGATACATCCCTGCAGTCCTGGAGGGTCTGTACTGGGGGCGGGAGCAGACAAACGTATAAACGAAGAGCCAAGATAGTGACGACGTGTGACAGAAGAAGGAAATTAGACAAAATGTGACAAAGAGTAACTGGGAGCTGGAGTGGGAGGAATACTTTAGCTGGGGCAATCAGGGAGGGCCTCTCTGAGGAGGTGACATTTGAGCTGAGACCTGAGTGATGAGGAACTGGGCATGGGAAGATCTATTGTTATATCATTGGAGTTCACTTTCAGCTGCTTGCTGGAATCCTCAGGGGAGCTTTACTGATGGCTGGGCTCTCTTCCAGAGATTCTGGTTTAATTGGTCTGTGGTTCAGTCTGGGTACTGGACTTTTTAAAAGCTCACCAGGAGATTCCAATGTGCAGCCAGGAGTGAGAATCACTGACCTAGAGGAAGTGTTCCAGGCAGAGGGAACAGAAAATGCAAGGCCTCTGAGGCAGGAATGAACTTGCCTTGTGTTTGAGGAATAGAAAGAGGGTGAACAATCATCAGGTACAATGCCGCGACAATCAAAGGAGCAGCACAAACACGGGCATGTAGTAGTGTCTCCAGAAAAGTGAGACCCACTTAGATACTGGGCAGGAGGAGAGAAGAGTGGGAGGAAAAGTGATGGACAGGAAACAAGGGCTTTAAAAGCTCAGCTAAGAAGCTGAGATTTGCCTAAACTCTTCCTGAATTTGGTAAATCTTTAGCTGCTGATTTCTTTTGAAGGTAATGAGTTCTTAAAAATTTACCTTCTGCTTCTCCAGAAGCAGCTCTGTCCAAAATGATAACTTTCAAAAAGAGATATTATTTTAGAGAAAAGAGAAAGGTGAAGAAGTGGCTACAGCTTCCACCCTGAAGTGAACTGTACCAAATACATACATACTCCAGGTGTACCTGTGCCTCTAGAGGTACATGCCTCCAGGGACATCTGTGCTCTATGCCTGTGTGCACAAGGACAGTCACTGCATCACAGTGACCAGTAATGGGAAGATGATTAATGAACTTGCACTGCTTTCATACTGTGCAGCGCTGTGCAGACATTAAAAAGGCAGTAGGTCTGTAGTTACTGAGGTAGAAAGTTGTCCAAGATACACTGTTAAGGGAAAGAGCAAGCTACAGAGTCAAACTCTGGAAGATTCTATTTTTTTTTTTTTTTTGTGGGAGAGAGTAGGAGGCAGGGTAGAGAGGAGAAACCAAACCCCTACCTTCATATGCTTTTGAGCACCAAGGGAAAATCCAGGACAGATACCAAAGTGCTAACTGGGGACCAGGATAAGGGGAGAGAGGGGAGAAAGTCACTTGCTACTTTATATACTTTTCCTTGAATACTTTTTATGAATAATTTTGGGGAGTAAAAAAAGGCTTTATAAGGGGGTCCTGTAGAACCTATTACCTAAAAATAATATTCTATGTGACATAAATCAAAGAGCTGCTGCTATAGCTGTGGAACATGATCTAAAGGTGTTAGAAATATCTTGTAACTAGTAGTGGATCTAAAAATGGAGCAAAACCCTCTTAGGTGAAAAGGAGGGGTTGGGACCCTGGGTGGGGAGGGGCGGGAAGAGAGCTGCTGTTCTTCATAATAAACCCATTTTCACTATTCGCTTTTAGAACCATATATGTGCTTGACTGGCTGTGATTAAACATGTTTTTTTTTAAAGCCACCAATACTATCCGTCACCAGGACAATGCAATGATGGAGCAGTGAAAAAGAATGAACTAGAGGTACACACATCAACATGGATCTATCTCACAGACCTGATATGTAGAGAGCTATGTACGATATGATACTCTTGATATAAAGTCTAAAAACACAAAACAATATTTTATATTGTTTGAGATGTCTGCATATGGAATAAAAGAATTAAATGCATGTGTGGGAATAAGCGGCCACCACAGGACCTCCCTGGGAGGGGGCAGCGGGACAGGAATAGAGCTGGAAGGGTGATGGAGGGGCTCCAACAGTCTCTGTGACATTGTACATTAGGAAGCGTGTGGGGTGGTTACTGTGTCTGCCCCTCAAGGATGGTGTGAGAGGGCTTCAAGGGCCGAGAGATTAAAGCTCGTGACACGGTGCCCTGCACGCAGCCAGCTCTCGGCAGGAGTCAGTGAACATTACGCCGTCTCGGGGGCGGGGCAGGTTTTCTGCACGTCCATGAGTCTCCTATCTTTCCTGGTCCTCCTCAGAGCCACTCCTACGCTAAGCCTTTGCTGGTCCCCTCTGTCTGCATTAGGGCGTCTACAATGACATCTGACACTGGTGCCTGCAGCCCCATCCACCCACGTGGACTGGAGGGGACCACACCATCCTGACTCTGGGGGTGGGCATGAGCCTGGGTTGGACCAGTGAGAAGCAGCCCTTGGTCCCAGTACGTGAGCTGAGTCCTGGCTCAGAGGGAGGGCCGAGGGGGCCGGGGCCGGGGCCGGGGCCTGGGCCAGGGCAGTGGTGACACTGTCCAGTGACAGCTGGGAGCGGACCCCACCAGATAGGTCATGTCCACTGACTGGATGTGTGGGGTGCATGGAAGGGGGCAGTCAGGCCCCACCCCCGTCCCTGCTTTCTGGTTTAGGTGAAGGGTGCAGAGACGGGGGTCCAGGAGAATGTTGGGGCGAGGGTGGAAATGCAGAGTTCAGCCTTGAACAGGTTGAGTCTGGGGTGCCTGGGATCAGTCAGAAATTCAGAGTTATTCACAGAAAGGGGGAGACAGGTGGGAGGATGATGAAGGTCAAAAGGTGAACTTTCTAGAAGCTGGAGACTGGCCGATAGACCATGAGGAAGTCACCCCCTGCCTCCCTTTGGCTCTGGGCCAGGCGCACTCCACCTCCCAGGTGAGGCGGGCACACCTGGGTATTCGGGAGCTAGATCTCCCCTCCCCACCGCCGTACTCCTGGCCGCACCTGTGCAGGGCGGCGGTGATGCCAGGGTCCCGGGGACTTTGCTTCCGCTCAGAGTTTCGCAACCACAGCTGGCAGCCAGGGACAAGGACAGCCTGCCGGACACCCAGGAGGGCGTATCCCCACCTCCCCCACCATCCCGACCTTCTTCGACAATTTGCTCAGGTAGCCAAGAGGAACCGCAGTGCACCCGAGGAGACTGCTAGCCTGCGGCTCTGGGCTGTCCTCCTCAGGCAGTCATTTACCAGTAGGATTTCTCGGGAAGGAAGAGGGGGGCGCTCCTGGGGACTGGGGACCCCAGTGACAGGTGGGCTTGCGAGTCTCCCTGCCTCTTTCCCAGGCTTGGCCTTTGCCACTGTTTCTGTTGCGGAAGCTATGATTTCTGAGCTCACTTAGATGTTGGGTGCCTATTCCCGGGGTGCTGGGCTCCCTGTTAAGGGTGGGTGTGTGGCCGCGGGTCCCTGTCCCCAGGGTACAGTCCCGTGCAGGGCGCGGAAAAGCTGTGCCGCTAAGAGAGGGGAGAAGGAAGCAGGGGGGTTGGGGAGGGGTGGAGGCGGGGGGGGGGCAGAGACTGTAAGGACAAGAGGGGGGCGTGGCTGACAGGAAGCCCCTCTTTCTGTCTGGGTCCGGGTGTGGGGAGAAACGTGTCTTCCGTAGGTGCTGGTGGGAGTCGCTCACACTTTGCCCCATTGAAGCTCGAGTTTCTGCCTCTTGTTTGAACTTGGGTGAGATAAGCCAGTTCACCCCATATGTCACAGGACATCTCCCCAGATCAGAGTCCCCTGGCTCCCAGGACTCAATTTTCTGCTTGGGAAGCCCCACCCGAGCGCCACTGGGTGGCTTTAGGGCTGTGCCGGGAAACCTGTGGCTTTACTCTCAGACAGCTGGTGGAAGGCTGGGTGGGGGTGGGGGGGAGCAAGGAGGGGAGGTTGTCTCGGCCTCAGGTGGCAGCTCCCAAGCCCACCTCTTCGTATTTTCTTCACTTGGCAAGTCAACCTTGCGTGACAGAGGGTCTCCTTTCCTGAGCCCTTGGCTTCCCTGGGCAGCAGGTTTGTCCAACTTTCATTCCCAATCATGATGCTGATCCCTCACCTTCGGAAGCGTCTACAGCAGTTTGTGTTTAAAAGAGATTCACATCTCTAAGGAGCAATCATTTTACAAAGGGTGAGGGCCCTGGAGTCAGAAACACTGGGTTCAAGTTCCAGCTTTATCACCCGCTAGCTGTGAGCAAACAATGCCTTTCTGCACCTCAGTTTCTGCATCTCGAAAATGGGCCCAATAACAGTCCCTTGTTCAGATGGCGACAAGAGCACTTGACATGGACTTGCTAAGTGAATAAAGCACTTAACATGGAGGCTGGTACTGAGGGAACCCACGATGGACACTGGCTCTTACTGTTATCAGGTATTTGCTCGACTGACCTTCATAGCAACATTGCGAAGTGGACACCATGCCCATTTTTACAGATAGGGAGACTGAGGCCACAAAACTAATAAGCAATTTATTCAGAGCTAGAGCTCAGGCCTTTGTGTTTCTTCTCTGGTTTCTCTCTTTTTTTCCCCCACAAACAAAAAGATTAATGGGAGGCTTAGATGGTGGTTTACAGCAGGTCTCAACAAACCTTTTCTGTAAAAGGCCAGATGATAAATATTTGAGGCTTTGCAGGCCAGAAGTCTTAGTTACAATCACTCATTACTGCCATTAAAGCTCAAAAGCAGCAACTGCATAAATGAATGGGCGCGTCTGGCTGCAGTAAAACTTTATCCACGCACACTAAAATTTGAATTTCATGTAATTTTCACATGTCATGAAAATCGCTGTTCTTTTGATTTTTTTCAGCTGCGTAGAAATGCAAAAACCATTCTAAGCTCAAGTGTTGTAGCAAAACAGTTGGCAGGCTGGCCCATGGGCTGTAGTTTAGAGAATGGATTTTGAAGCCAGATGGCCTGGGTTCGAATCCTGAACGAACCCCTTACTAGCTGTGTGGCCTGGTTACTTAGCCTCTCTGGGCCTCAGTTTCCTCCTCTGGTGATTGGAAATAGTAACAGCAGACACCTCATAGGCTCTGGTGAGAAATGCATGGGTTAATTCGTGTACAACGATTCCAGCGGTATCTGGTGCGTGATACCCTCTAAAAGAGTGTTAGCCATCAGTCCTCAGGAATCACAACGCCTGCATTTTCCTTGTGAAAATTAAAACAGTACAAACGAAGCTGAAGTTCCCTTTGATTTCCTCTCATCCCCACTCCCAATCTTGGCCTCTTTTGTCCTCTACTGAGAAATAAGTGTCTCTCCAGATGTGTTATTACATACGCTAGAGTATATCGCTTTATGCATCTTTTTACATTAATCCTATCACACCGTGTACATTCATTCATTCATCCAACACACAGCAGTGAACGAGATTAACGCACATTCCCGTCTTCATGAGCCTTGTATTCGAATGAGAGCACGATGAACGCATGAATCCACGATATATATATAGGTCTGGCGCATCAGTGGTGATGGGGGGGTCGAGGGGGGGTTACCCTGAATACAGGGTGGTCTAGGAGGGTAACATCTGACCAGGGACCTGAAGGAGTCCTGAAACTTGCTTTTCCCACTCAGCCTTATGTCCTAAGCTTTTCTGATGGCTTTAGGCACAGATCCCCCTTGTCTTTTTCCAGACTTCTCCACGGTCATTCAGTCGCTTCCCGCATTACTGGGCTTTCTTGGTTGATTTCTTTCCATGACAAAGTGGCAGCCCACAGCTTGGCTATACCCGCTCTGCACACAAGGAAGGCTTCTCCAGAACAGACAGAGAGAGAAGTGCACATGCTGGGCTGAGGGGGGGTGCACTCAGGTTCCTGGGGACCGCCGTTTCTGCAGAGCGCCCCCCCCGCCGACTCACCTGGACCCTCCTCCATCTCCCGACCTGGTCACGCCTATCTCCCTTCCACTGCCTTCTCCCGCCCTCTTCGACCATTAGTGCTGGCTCTGCATTATTCTTTTCTCATCATCACTGCCTCTCTTTCCACTCTGCCACGAGGACCCCTTTGGTGGCATCTGCCCACCTTTGGGATTAGCGATGTGGGACAGAGTCCTCAGAGGGCCTTTTGAGGGGCTCTTGGGAAGGGCTGCCACTTCCTCCCTACTTGGGCTTCCCGCCGAGGCCCCCCAGGTCAGTGTCAGCATGATGCTCTGACCTGACGGAGGCACTGGGCCTCCCAGAGCGTGGGGCTCCCGCCCCGCAGCTCTGCCTCAGCTGGAAACTCCAAGCTCACTCCTGTTCCCTCCCGGTGCTCTGGCTTCCGCTGCCCACCGCTACCCTTGGGAGTTGAACTCTGGACCTGAGCCAGCTCTGACCCCACAGGGCCTCCCACCCCTCCGTTTCCAGGCCTCTGGTAACTGGGGCTCCAGGAATTCTCCCACCTTTGGCACAGGGGCTCCTCTCATTCACAGGCCGAGATGTATGGATGGTAGGAAATGGGGTGACAAAGCAGCCACTGCATGTCCCATCCTCAGCGCCAAGGGGATGGAGTATCCCTGGATGACTTCATTATTGGGCTGTGCTGAGGCCAGGCGTGGACACGGTGAGGAATTTTAAAAAGGAGGGAGTGGATTTTTCTGGGTATTTGGAGAATCTGCCTGCACTGAGGCTGGGAGGAGAGAAAAGGTATGTTCTGCACTGAGAGACTGTGCTTTGTACTGCCAAGGAGTCCAGCAGAGTTGCTAAATCCCCCCAACCAGGACTCTGGAATCAATTCATTCGGGAGCTCCTGAAGGCAGGCCTACTATGTGCAGAGGGAGACAGAGGGTCAGGGAGAGGGCACTGCCCAGGTGATGTCACGTGTGGTGCCTGCCACCTGGGGCCTGGACTGATCAGACTTACACTCAGGAAGGGGACACGTGGGCGGTGATTACCTGTCAAAGGTGGGAGGGCTCCCCAGATGTGCTGGTGTTCCCAGAAGGGGAGTGGGATTGGGTGTGTTTTGGCTGTTGAGCATGTAGTCAGCCTCCTTCCAGTGGAAACTCTCCATTTTTATCTGGGGCTCTATTCTCAGCTGATGTTCCAGGGTTGAGCTCAGTGGTAGGGCTCCCGCTACACCCTCCTCTGGGTCAGGAGTGCAGCGTGTGATTTACAGCCCATCAGAACACTGCGTTCCCCTGGCCACACTGGTTGGTTCAGGGACAGACATGTGACTGATCCAGAGCCCATGAAACTAGCTAGGAATCCTGGGAAGGAGACACCCATGCTTGCAGCTGGGCAGGAAGCTGAGAGGATGCAAGGATGGCCATATTGGTACCAGGAGAAGAGAGACAGACATACAGTCTGTGGATGAGGTCGAAGAGAAGAAAACAGAATATAAAGGAGTGAGAAACCACTGCCTAATCCAGCCATGTGTGATGCCATTACTGCTGGATCAGTTATTAAAAAGGCTAATATGTTTCCTCTTCAATTAAGCCATTTTGATTTGAGTTTTTGTTCATTTCTGCTCACAAACAACTGAAAGAGGCCAGTCTGATTCAAAAAAAGGATAACTCGGGCTTCCCTGGTGGCGCAGTGGTTGAGAGTCCGCCTGCCGATGCAGGGGACACGGGTTCGTGCCCCGGTCCGGGAAGATCCCACATGCCGCGGAACGGCTGGGCCCGTGAGCCATGGCCGCTGAGCCTGCGCGTCCGGAGCCTGTGCTCCGCAACGGGAGAGGCCGCAACAGTGAGAGGGCCGCATACCAAAAAAAAAAAAAAAAAAAAAGGATAACTCCTATAGTTTAGAGTAATCCAGAAACGCTTCATGGAAGAGAAGACAGACAAAACTTGGATAAACTCAGGACAGGGAAGCACTAGTGAAGGTTTTGAGATGGTTGTAACAACTGACAAGGCTGGTCTGGTTGAAATGGCTCATACTGGGGATGACAAAATAGGAGACTGGGCTGATGTGCTTGTGTGCGGGCGTGCGCGTGTGTGTGCGTGTGCGCTTCTACAGTATGTGTGGTGTTCTGACTCTAATACAGGTGCCATCACTTCACAGTTCATAACACACCTCCACCTCTAGACCACAAACTCCATGAGGACGGTACCTGGGTCTGTTTTTGTTCATCCTTGGATACCCAGCACCTGGCACATAGTAGGCTCTTAATAAATACTTGTTGAGGGAATAAATGACTAATGTAATCAACTCCCACTAGTGCACTCACTTGATATGGTTGTTGTGAAGATTAGATATATTGTATATAAAACACCCAGCATAGTGCCTGGACCATAGTAGGTGCTCAGTAAATAGGAACGCCCATTATTAAGATGCTAGGATGTGCCCATTTTCCAGATTTGGGAATTGAGGCTCTTAGGAATGGGTAACATATCCAACAGCACACAATATGTTCAGAGTCAGGCTTTGAACCCCCAGTCCACTGCACAGCCCCTGGAGGGCAACGGGCAGCAGAATACAATGGGCTGCAAATCCATGGGTCAGGTCTGGGCCTCAGGTGACCTTGATTCATGCAGTATTTTAGAAATGTCTGAATTAGCTGTCAATCCTTAAAAATTCGACTTCACAGGAAAAAAAATATACAAATGTGTGGCTTCTGTTGAAAAGTCAGAAAACCTGGCCGTCTCGGGCCCACAATGCTACGTGGGACAGACAGTCCTGATCCGAGAGTTTGCTGCACCGTCTTAGACAGCTGAGTCCTCCACAGGCCCCCCCGCTCCACGCTGTCTCACCTGCTCCCAGCCTGCTCTCCTGTTTGCGTGACGGCCTGTCCCCTGGTGACTTCTGCCTAGGAGCCTTGTGTGGCGTTTTAGAGACAACGAGAGGAAGGCCCCAAGGAATCGTCATCAGAGAACCCTGGTTACGACAGTAAGTCAGGCCCAGGGCTAGTGGCAGTGGGAATGGGGAAGACAAAGAGGTGGATTTGACAGACCGGAGAAATAATGTATCTGCTGCGTGGGATGCCGGAGCCGATTCTGAAGATTTAGTTGGGGCAGGAATATCTGTGAGTCTCCAGATATATATTTTTTAATGGTAAGTTTGGATGAACCGTCAGTGTTAGCCTCTCCCTCCTTACCACCATCATCATCATTATCTAAGCCGGGGGTCAGGAGACTACCACCCACTGGCCAGGTCAGGCCCCCTGCCTGTTTTTGTAAATAAAGTTTTACTGAAACACAGCCATGCTTATCGGTTTACATATCATCTATGGCTGTTTTTGCACCGCAAGGCAAGACCCGAGCAGTTGCAATAGAGACTATGGCTTGTGAAGTCTAAAATATTTAGTATTTGGCCCTTTACAGAGCAAGTTTGGTGTCTGACCTGGACTAATATGTTCTGAATATTTACTATATATGCAATGGTCTCCTCTCATGCTCTACATGTATTAACTTATGTGATCCTCAAAAACATCTGTGGAAAAACCACAATGAAATACCACTATGCCCCCAGCCAAATGGCTATAATAAAAAAGACAATACCTGTGTTCAGGAATGTGAAGCAACTGGAACGCTTAAACATTTCTGGCTGGGAAGTGTAAACTGGTTCAACCATGTCACATATCCTATATCCCAGCAATTCTACTCCCAGGTGGATAAGCCAAAGAAATGGGTTCATATGTCTACCAAAAGCCACGTGTAAGGATGCTCACGGCAGCTTAGTTCACAACAGACCCAACCAGAGGCAACCAAAATATCCATCGGTCGTTGAATAGATGAATATCTGTCATCTGTTTATACGACAGGATACTACATAGCAATGAAAAGGACACGTGGCTGACATACACAGCCATGTGGATGAATCGCACAGACGTGATGTTGAGTGAAAAAAGCCAGATACAGAGAGCACATATGATATGATTCCATTTATGTGAAGTTCTCGAACAGGCAAAACCAATCCACGGTGATAAAAGTCAAAATAGAGGTGGTGGCGGTTTTGGCTGGAAAGGCGCATGAGGGAGCCTGCTGGGGGCTGGAAATGCTCCGCAGCTTGACCTGGGCGGCACCTACACAGACGCACAGACGTGTGAGAATTCCCTGAGAATTCACTTAGGGTCTATGCTCCTCACCTTATCTCAGCTCAACAAATCAGAACTAGAAAAAGTATGTCCTAGGGAACAAACAGATTAAGGTATAATCACACAATGGAAGGCTATACAACAAGAACGAAGGACCTACACTCACACGTAACAACATGGGAATGTCAAGAGTGTTAAGCAACAAAAGCTGGATACAGAATCAGTCTACAATGCTGGAAGTCTGAGTAATGGGTGTCCTTTTGGGAGCGGTGGTTGCTGGGAGTTACATGAGGGGAACTTCATGACCTACGTGAGCGCTGGTTACATGTGTCTGCTCAGTTTTTGAAAATTCATTGAACTGTACACTCTATATGCACACTTTCTGTAAGAAAGTTCTGCTTTGGCAAAATGTTATAAAATAGTACCCTCATATCACCGGGCACACACACACACACACACACACACACACACACACACACACACACACACACACACACACACACACACACACACACACACACACACACACACACACACACACACACACACACAATGGAACATTATTCCGTCCCGAGAAAGAAGGAAATCTTGCCATTTGCATCAACATGGACATACTTTGAGGACATTATGCTAAGTGACGTAAGTCGGAGAAGGACAAATACTGTGTGATATCACTTGTATATGGAATTCAAAAGAGCTGAACTCATAAAAACAGAAAGTAGAATGGGTGTTACCAGGGGCGGGGGGTGGGAGAAGTGGGGAGGTGTTGTTTAAAGGGACAAACTTACAACTAGTAAATAAGTGAGTCCTGGAGATCTAATACACAGCACAGTGATTCTAGGCAACAGTACTGTATTATAGACATCAGACTTGCTAAGAGAGACTACGTCTTAATTATTCTCACCACAGAACGGAAAAGGTTATGCAACGTGATAAAGGTTTAGCTAACATGACAATGGCAATCACACTGCGCTATACACATGTATCGAATAAGCATGTTGTATGTGTTAAACTTACACAATGTTGTATGTCAAATATATCTCAATTGAAAAAACCCAACACTCTTACATTGCCATTTGCAGCAACAGAGATAAACCTAGCATTACACTTAGCGAAGTAAGTCAGAGAGAGACAGATATGTGATATCACTTATATGTGGAATCTAAAAATAAAACAAATGAATCTAATACAAAACAGAAACAGACTCACAGACACAGAAAAACAAACTTATGGTTACCCAAGGGGAAAGGGATGGGGGGATGGGGGGAGAGATAAATGAGAGCACGGGATTAACAAACACTACACACGAAACAAATAAGCAACAAGGCTTTACTGCATAGCACAGGGAATTATATTCAATATCTTGAAATAACCTATAATGGAAAATAATCTGGAAAAATATAACTGAATCACTCTGCTGTACCCCTGAAACTAACACAATATTGTAAGTCAACTTTACTTCAATTTCAAAAAATGAAAAATAAAACAATACTCCTAGAAACAGAGACTATCATTTGAGAAATGAGAAAACTGAAGCAGAGGATGTAAGTAAGCTGCTCAAGGTCACACATGTAATAAGTGTCGCCGTCTGAGCCCAGGTAGTCGGGCTCCCGTGTCGTGATCGCCAGGGCCGAGCCCCACCGCCTCTCCCAGCCAGGAAGGGGGACTCACCTTGGAGTAGTCAAAGCCGTGCTTCTCCTTCACTCCATTCCGACACAGTGTGTAGTTATAAAAGCGGGAGTTTTTAAGGAGGCCGACCCACTCCTTCCAGCCAGGCGGTACGTAGGAGCCGTTGTATTCATTAAGGTACTTCCCAAAGAAAGCTGGAGGGGAGAAGGACCAGGAGGCCACGTGAGCACACAGAGAGCAAAAGCCATCTCTGTCCGTCAGCCGACAGCCATTTCTAAACCATGGCAGGCCCAGAGCCTGGCGACAGCACTGCCCTCTGAGCCACGGAGCCCTTTGGCAGGCAAGTGCAGCCTACGACCCCCTTCTCAAATGTTCTCACGCGCAGAAAATAAAATATAGAAGATTACAGAGAAAATCAATTATTTTGAAATACAGTTATCAAAATATTAGGAGAATTTGCCATATAGTAACGTGTCCTTAAAAAAAACGAAGATTAAACGCAAGACCTTGCAAGGAATGATCATTTCAAAGTAGTGATGAGTGAGAATATTTGATTTCGCGACACCTACAGCAACTGCAACGGAATACTGAAACACCAGCGATTTCTACGATGACAACGTATAGATTCTGCCGATGCACCGTGGTTAGGGGCTTACATTCAGGACTGAAGCAAATGTCAAGTGTCAGTCGTAGGTCAGGGAAAACCAGAGCATCATTTTTTCCCACTCAAGTTTATGGACCCCCTTGGATTCTATCTACTACACGGCGTCTAGAAGGGCTAACATTTAAAAAATGGACCGAGACCGATTGTGGGTGGGGGCATGGGGCATCTGGAGCTCTCACACGCTGCAGGTGGACGTGCAGACCGATCCAGGTGCGGTGGAAAACTGCTCAGCAGCGTCTGCTAAACTTGACCATAGTCACGCCTTCTGACCCAGCGATTTGCATCCTGGGTATTTACTCAGAAGAAATGCATTCCTAGGTTCGCCAAAAGTCACAGGCAGGACAGGCTCATAGCGGCACTACTGACAATAGCAAATAACTAGAAACAAAACAGATGTCCATCCACACAAGAATGGAGAAATACACCGCATGTCTGTATACCCGAACATGACACAGAAATAAGAAGGACTAGTGCCACGTTCACTAACACGAACACATCACAACAACCAAACAGTGTCAAGAGAAATAAAGCAGATATAAAAGTATGATCCCATTTACATGAAGTTCAAAGACAGGCAAAAGGAATCTATGGTTTTGAGAAGAAAAGCCGTGGCTACTGCTGGACGTGGGGCGAGGGGGATGGAGGGGGCGCGGGACTTCTCGGGTGATGATGGTTTTGTTCTAGTTCTTGCTGGAACACGGGTGGTTCAGTTGGTGAAACTCCACGGAGCTGGGCATTTAGAGCAGCTAAAGTGCACGTCTCTGCAGGCGCGCTTCACACCACCAGCAAAGCTTACTTAAAGAAAGAATCACCCTGGACTTCCCTGGTGGCTCAGTGGTTGAGAATCTGCCTGCCAATGCAGGGGACACGTGTTCGAGCCCTGGTCCGGGAAGATCCCACATACTGCGGAACAACAAAACCCGTGCACCACAACTACTGAGCCTGAGCTCTAGAGCCCGCGAGCCACAACCACGGAGCCTGCGTGCCACAACTACTGAAGCCCGCGTGCCTAGAGCCCGCGCTCTGCAACAAGAGAAGCCACTGCAATGAGAAGCCCACGCACCACAACGAAGAGTAGCCCCCGCTCGCCGCAACGAGAAAGCCCGCGCGCAGCAACGAAGACCCAACAATGAAGACCCAATGCAGCCAAAAATAAAAAAATAAATAAATAAATTAAAAAAAAAAAAAAAAAGAATCACCCTAATTCATCGGGACGGGGATACACCCCCGAACTTTCTGTGGGTGGTGAGGTAACACAAGATCTTTGCGATACTTTTTTGTTCTTTTTTTTTCTCCTCAGTGAGCAAGTGTGATTTTTAATAATTATAACCTATAAAGCCATTTTTTAGCAATGGAAAAATCTGTGAGAGTTTTTCTAGAGACAGAGGCGCTAGGCCAGCCCTCTCTTCCAGATGAGGGCACTGGGGCTCCGAGACACTCAGAGAACCACTGCTGAGAGAGCGGCGCTATGGAAGGACTGGAAGAGATGCTGCAAGCAGAGGGCTCAGCACCCCTCCTGGCAAAAAGCGAGGGTCTAGTAGGTGTCAATTCAGAGCCCAAGATGAGAAGAGACAGACGGGGAGGCGAACATGCATAGAGGAAGGAGGAGTGGGCCAGGGTTGCTATGATGCCAGCAGAGGTGAGATGGGCCCTTCCACTTAGAACCTTCTAGAAAGCATGAAGGGCTGCTTGAGACCTGTTGGTCCAGAGAAGAGAGGCTTGGGCCAGGAGAGGCTGCCATGGAGCCGGAGCCCTCTATGGGGTTTTCCTGGACACCTGGCAGATGGCCGGCACTGCCCAGGGGTAGGAAGACCCCTCAGCCCCTAAGCAGCTGGATTCCAGAATCCCCCAGGCTCTAGGCAAAGGCAAGCGTTTCCATGAAATCCTCCCCTGGCACAAAGGACCAGGAAGTGAGTGCTCATGACGGAGGAGCTGATGAACTGCTTCCTAGAAGGATGTGGGCACGAGGAGGAGGTGAAAATAGGAAGGGAAGACCCCCAGCAGCCTCGGGGGAAGGCCCAGGGCGCAGCCTCCCTTCACGTGGTAGGACAGTGCAAAAATAAACGGAAAGGAGCCCTGGGCAGCAGGGGAGCTGGGAAACCGGCTGCCCTGGCCGAGTCCTGGGTAACATCCAATATGCACAGAGTGAAACGTAACCAGGTGAGGGGTGCCCAATTCAACAGCACCTGCATGTCCCGGCTGGGGCATCAAGGATGGAGATGCCGGCTGGAGGCAAGAGGCAGCATAAAAGCACCAGGTAAGCTCAAGGCGTGAGCCTCCTTCTCTAGAACGTGGCACAGACACTTGCTCCGTCCGCCCCCGGAAAGCAGTGGCTCTCAGCCAGGGGTAGTTTTGCCCCTTAGACACTTGGCAGTGTCTGCAGACATTTTAGGTTTGTCACAACTTGGGGAAGAGGATGCATCTAGCAGGCAGAGGCCCGGGAGAATGCTAAGCATTCGACAGAGCTCAGGACAGCCTTCATTACAGAGAATCATCCGGCACAAAATGTCCACACCCTGGAGCTGAGAAAAACCCTGATTTAAGTAACTCCACCTGGCCCTCAGCACCTCCTTCCCATCAGTAAAAGAACCACACTGTGAGAGCTGAGAGGGCCCCTGGAGACCAAGCACAGTCCAGGAAACAAGATCTACCAAAGCTCAATAACCTTACTCCCCACTCCCGACGCTTCTTTCCATAGGTAGGGAGCTCTACTCTGATAACACGCCTAGCCTCTTCCTTTCTCTCCTATTCTGCCTTGGGGAAGACTGACACAGCAGGGGCAGCAAACCTTTCCTTAAAGGCCCAGAGAGTAAATATTGTAGGCTTCAAAGGCCAGACAGCCTCTATTGCAACTATTCAACTCTGCTGTTGCGGGAAACAGTCACAGACAAATGGGTGTGGCTGTGTTTCAATAAAACTTTATTTATAAAGGCAGATGGAGGGCCGGATCTGGCTTGTGGGTTGCAGTTTGCTGACCCTTAGCATATGTGTCTGGTGAGTTTGGTGGGACAAATTGGACACACGTAACCCAATCCTTCCGTTGCCTTCCTGTGGGGAGTGATCTACCCCCAGGCACTGCTAGTTCAAGCGGGCTTGGCTCAGTGAGAAGTCTGTCTGACTCTGGAGTTTAGCATCAGGAAGCCCAAATGCCCTCAGAAGGAAGCCAGATCCTCCAACTTGGACTTCATCAGATTCCTCAAAGTACTATTTTGGCTTCCATCTGCTGACTCCTTAATTTGATTTCTCATTTGGTTCAAAACTTCAACAAGGAAGAAGGTGATCTTAATAAGCATCCCCTCAAAGCTCCCCAACACTTTCTCATGATAAATAATATTGGTGGTGGTGTAAACGTTTTCTTTTCAAACAACTGAATTAAAAAGAGTAAAACAATCGAGAGAAAAATATTAAGTAAATAATAGAATCAGTGTCCCAGGCATGTAAAGATCAATATATCCATTTAACAACTATTTATTAAACACCTAAGATATGCCAGGAGCTGTCTAGTCACTGGAAACACAGCAGTAAAGAAGACCCTCAGGATCCCTGACTTCACGGGACTCACTTTCTAGGGAGGAGGACTGTGACAAATAAAGATGGTGGTGATCGTGACAACACGATGAAGAAAATAAAGGATGATGATTCAACAAAGTGGCCAGAGATGGACCACGGGAGGTACCACTGGGCTGGGTAGTCAGGGTTGAGGAATGATGAGAATGCGTCAGAGGGAATATGGGAATATAAGGAAAACTTCTCCAGGCCGAAAGAACAGCAAGTGCAAAGGTCCTGAGGCAGGAACAAGCTTGGGGGCACACATCCCCTGAAATATTACATGCCAGATTTTTCATTTCGTGTGCATTTTCCTGGAAACACAGCTTCTGACACATTTTGAAGGGAAGACAGGACCACAAGTCATTTCAGAAGCACGGAACTTCACTCTCTTGGTTTGCAGAAGAGTGAACGAAAGCCCAGAGAAGGAGGCTCACTGAATCCCCCACTGGGGGAACAAGGTTCCCTCCCAGGTCTCTCCAGTCCCCAGCTCATGATCCTACTGGTTTGTTCCTGAAGATACAGGCTAAGGTCTTTCTGATGAATGTGCAACTTGAAATGCTAAAGGCCTAAATTCTTGGCCCTGCTGGTGGGATAGATATTTCTTGGGGGTGGGAGGTGGGGTGACTTTTTGGAAGCCCACCCCTGCCTATTATTTTCCAATGCCATGGGTGTCAACACATCCGGAGCTGCTTCCTCTGTTAGAATCTTCTCTTTCACATCTCCCTCCTCTTTCTAACCCCCAATCCTTCAAAACTCCAGAGTTTATTATTCAGCCTCCACAAGGCCCTAGAAAACAGGGCTTCAGTCAAAGGCTTTCAGGGCCAAATTAAATTTTGCTCTCACTTGATTAGATTTCACCAAGGCAGTTTTTAAAATGGTTACTCCGGTACCAGTTGAGGTGTGAGAAGCAAATTAGCATGGGCCCCTGGGGCACTGGGACTGGGAGATACAGGCAGGAGAATGAGCTGGAATTAAAATCAAGATTAAAAATACAGCCCATGTCATGGTTGGAGACTGGAGTCGCTGAGCCTTCGCCGCTGGGATGGTATAAAGGAAGAGCAAACTGGGGGCTGCTGCGGGGGTGTAACAACTTGGCAGGCAGATTAAGAGGAATTAAATGCCAGGCCAGGAAACACCACTGACAATGTGCTGGCTGATGGCTGCCCCTAGGATGCAGGGCTGGCATCAACGGAAGGGACAGAGCACTTACTGGGTCCTGTGTACCAGGCACTGGGTAGAAATTTACACCTGGCAACAGAGACTTTTGTTTTGCCTGCCTCGTCCTGACTACGATTCTTTGGGTACCACTGCTTCCTTCTGTAAGTATGCATGGCTGCTCTTAACTCCTGACTCCAGGGCTGCATGCATAATCTCAGCCTGACGAATCAGAGCTCTACATTCCTCTGGCTCCTGCCATTGGTTCAGGGATAGGCATGTGACCCAAGCTGGGCCAATGAGAGTCAGCCCTGGGATTTTAGGGAGCTACTGGGAAGAAGTTTTTCTTTCATGGGGCTTGAAGCTGGTGGGATATAAGCTTGAAACTGCTGGCAGCCATCTTGCCACCAAGAAGGGGAGAGTCTGTTTGAAGGTGAAGCAACATGGAAGAAAGCAGCAGAGGTGAGTGATGGAGACATGGAGAGAGAGAGAGAGGTGGAAAGAGAGAGAAATATGCTGGTGTGAGTTCCTGTGTCCACTCTTACCTGAAGCCACCTTTAATGCTAGCATTTTCAGTTACAGTGTTTCCCAATTTTACGGGACATTGGACAATGGGGACATTTTTAGTTGTCACAACCAGCATCAAGTGGGTGGAAGCAAGGGATGCTGGTAAGCATCCTATAATGCACAGGATGGCTCCCGAGGAAAAAGAATTATCTGGTCCAAGATGTCAGCAGTGCCAAGGGTGAAAAACCCTGAGTTAGGTAAACCAATAAATCCCACCACTCCACTTATGTTGTTGTTTTGTTTGCTTAATTCACTTTGGGTTGAGGTCTTTCACCTGCAATTAAAAGACCCAAGGAGAAGACAGTGAGGTGCTCAGTGTAGAGCAGGGTTTTGGCAAAGCAGATCTGGCCCGCCACCTGTTTTTGTAAATAGTTTCACTGGAACACAGCCACACCCACCTGTTTACGTGCCTTCATGCCTGCTTGCACACTGCAATGGCAGAGCTGGGTAGCTGCAACAGAGACCATGTGGCTGCAAGTCCCAAATATTTACAATCTGGCCCTTTGCAGGAAAAGTTTTCTCACCCTGGGTGCAGAGCAAAATTCCCTGCATGGGGTGAAGGGTCCCTCTGGGATCTGAAACACGGCTGTGGTGACCTGGAGTGGTGATGCCAGTGCAGCAGAAGTAGACTCTGAACTGGGCCAGGGTGGTGTGGGCTCCAGGGTGCAAAGGAGTGACACAAGGGGGATGGTCACGACAACAGAACAGGAGCCGCCAGTTACGGGCTGTCCTCGCCCCTGCACGGTCCCGATATGCACAAATGTCAGTTTCCACACTTTGGTTAAATGATACCAGTCTCCCACGGCATGGTTCAAATTTAGCTACGGCAGCATACTAACTGTAATTGCATGGAGTACAAATTTCACTATTAGCTCCTCTGTCCACAAATCACTGTGTCAATAACAGATGCCCATCACGGTCAGCTACATCTCCTCTTGCGAGGTCCATCAGTGACTGGTTACCGTCCACCTGTTATTCAGTTCACGTGCAGACAGCAACGCAAGTAGCTGTGTTGCCTCCCTGTCTCCCAGGGATACACCTACCAGACATTTTACAAAAGTGAATTCTCAAAAGGAGACAGCTGGCCACCAGAGGCGAAAGTGCAGCAAAGAAATGAAAAGTTTGAACGCTGAAATTGAAACCTGAGTTGAATGTCAATGGAGTCATAGAGGAGGTGGAGCTGACCGTGGGAATGTTGACACTCACTGTTTGGGAAACTCTAGACAAGTGGCTGAACGAACTTAGCCAAAGGTGAACTTAATCATCGATGTAAGTGAGGAAAAGTGGTTGTGATGACAAGGAGGAAGATATCCCAGGGGAAGGGATGTTAAAGGGATTCTTGGAGATATTGCACAACACTGAAAGCTGTGTGACCTTGAGTAAGTTGCTTAATCTCTCCATGCCTCAGTTTCTCCATTTATAAAATGGGGATAACAACAGTATCTACCTCCTGGGGTGGTCGTGAGAACTAATATATGCACATTGCTTAGAAATGGCACATGACAAGTGCCCACTAAGTGTTATAGTTTCATTAGCACCAACGCATCCCCCTTTTTGGCCAACTTCTTCCTCCGTTAATACCATGTCTAATGGAAGCCCTGCAGAGACAGATGTCAGAACCCAGCCTCTCCCCCTCCCCACACAGAGGGGATTCTCATCCCCCAGGTCCCGCCCTATCGCTCTCTCCTGGTCCTGCAGGCCTGGGCAGGCAGCTCTTGTCGGAAAGCTGAGCGCCTGCTTCCCCTCCTGACTGCTGCTTTCTTCGTGTGTCTGAGTTTAAGTGCTGCTGGGGAACCATTCAGAGGCTGATGGGAGAACCAGGCCCTTCTGTTATCTCTCCTAGCCCTGATTCTAACTGAAATTGCCTCGTAATGATTGCATTTGTGGTCTGTAAAAACTGTGTCTTGTGGCGACCGGAGACTGATACTAGCTGGCGGTAAACCTGGCACAGGAGGGCAGATGGGGGCATCACTTTGCATACGGGGGAGACGGAGGGTTTCGGCAGCTGGAGTAAAGCAGGCACGCCGGCTCATTCTCAGAGCGGGTCAGATCGGGCCAGGGTTGGGGGCACTATTGTTTTGCACCTCCAGGCAGTGATTCCCCTTAGTCTGGGTGGTGACTGTATCACATGGGAGGTGGTACAGGAGAGCAGCCAGCCGTGCCAAACCGTCTGCTACCTCCTAACACTCACCCCAGGCAAGTGGCTTCACCCCTCTGTGCCTCACTGGACAAGGATGATAGTACACCACTGCCTGCTGTCACGGGGAGCGGAAGACCCAACATGTGTACGGAACAGAAAATTGTACCTGGCACATGCCAAGTACCTAGCAAGTGGCGGTGAGCGGGACCGACAGCACCTCCACCTTTGGGACCCTCCCCTCTCCCATTGTGGGACATCTGGATGGAACTGTCAACAGGGCTGTTTCAAGGACACTGGCGTCTCTGAGCACACATTCATCCCACACCATCTTCGCCCACATCCTACATTAGAGAGAATCGATAAATAACTGAGTCAAAATATTCTGGGGGCTTTCCTGGTGGCGCAGTGGTTGAGAGTCCGCCTGCCGATGCAGGGGACACGGGTTCGTGCCCTGGTCCGGGAAGATCCCACATGCCGCAGAGCGGCTGGGCCCGTGAGCCATGGCCGCTGAGCCTGCGTGTCCGGAGCCTGTGCTCCGCAACGGGAGAGGCCCGCGTACCGCAAAAAAAAAAAAAAAAAATTCTGGAATGGACTGGTTGATCATGCTACATTTCACTATTTATATCCAAATATAAACATTTCATTAAATATTTATTCATTTTGATTGGTAGTTTCCCCCATAATTTGGAGCCAATATACCAATATATACACACATGCATACACACGTGTGCGTGCACACACAGACACACACTCTTTCTCTCTCTCTTTCAGGTGACCCCTGAAAAGCCATGGCCACTACACCCCTGGTTCCTCTTAAATACAAAGGTCCCAAGTGTCCATCAAGGTGTCCTTCCCCACCCAAGGGGCAGGTATATGTCTGAACTTGGCCAATCAGACTCTGCCCTGGGACTTTGAATCTTGAGCTAGGAGACTCAAAAGTGGAAGAAAGGGTTGGATTTCTGTAACACCGCCCATGAGACAGTTGCTCAAAAGCTGCAGTCGGAATCCTCAGATCCAGTGTTTGGGAATCCAGATGAAAGAGGCAAGGCCATCAGGATGATGTAGTCCCCAAAGAGAAATGTGTCTTTTGCTCCTCCATCCTCATGTCTTTGCGTACAGAGGAAATGGCCTCCATCTGGACTTGGTGCCGCCCCTCTTGTCCCTATAACCCAGACCCCGCCCCCAAATGGCCAGAAGGACCCTTCTGAACCCAACACCCTTCTGGTCATTCCCCTTCAGTGACTCCCCCGCCTGTCCTGCTACCTCCGCCCACATCTGCCGTCACTCACCCCTCTGCTCACTGTTCTGGCCACTCCCAGCCTCTTGTTCCTTAAAATGTTCCAAACTCACTGCCACCTCAGGGCATTTGCACCTGCTCTTCCCTTGGCCTCGGACACTTGCCTTCTCCCTTCTCACATGGACTGGCTCCTTCTCACTGTGACGTCTCAGATTAGACGTCACCTCTTCTGAGAAGGTGTCTCTGATCACCTTGCCTAAGGCCACCCAGCCCTCTCACCAGGCTATTTATCTTCTCCATAGCACTCAGCGCTCTCTGAAATTATCCTGTAGGTGTGTTTGTTTTCTTGTTTATCATCATTTCCCCAAGGATATTGGGTCCACAAGGCAGAGGCCTTTTCTGGGTGCTGTAGCCCTAGCCCAGTACCTGGCTAAGAGTGGGCACACAGTGACAGCTGCTGACAGGGTGCCTGGGTCGATGGACTTCGGGGAGGCACAGAGGTAGGGCAGTGCAAGACTGCCCCCGTCCAGTGTCTTAAGCCTCACACCCTCCCTGGGAGGGCAGGAGGGCTGGAGAAGTGGCAGCCAAATGTTTTACTAGAAGGGATTTCTATCACAACATCTGCAGGAGGGAATGCTACACGTTGGAAAAAGGTTACGTGGAGGTGGTGGAGATGTCAGTCCGAAGCCTGTCTGTGTGCAAAGCACAGGGAACACGTATCAGACCAACTGGAGCGATCTGCACCCCCCAGCGGACACCGGCGATGTCTGGAGTCTTTTCTGTTTGTCACAACTAGGGGAGGGGGGTGCTACTGGCATCTAGTGGGTAGAGGCCAGGGATGCTGCTAGACACCCTCTAGTGCACAGGACGGTCCCACAGCAAAGAATGATCTGACTTCAAAGCAACAGCGGCGCCGAGGTCAAGAAACTCTGTGCTGGGTGTACAGTTTCAAAAATTACGTGGGTCTCTGGTGATGGGGACAGGGGTGCGGTGTGGCTTTGAGGAACTTGGGTTCCAGAATCTGGAGGGCCAGGGTTTGAGCCCTGCCTCCTTGGGCAGACGAGTGTTCCTCTCTGAGCCTCAGTGACTTCATCTGTAAAATGGGGGCCACAGCGAATGAGATCATGTCTGTCAAAGAGTAAGAACTCCAAAAAAAGGAACTGTGAGTTCCCAAAATATAGCCTTTACAGGGGCGGGTGTGTGTGTGTGTGTGATGAGAACTCAGGTCTCTGGAGAAATGAAAATGGTTGTTAGAAACCAGATTCGACGGCATCTTGGAAAATGACAAGGCCCCTTGGAGACTCCAGTAATGAGCTCAGGGAAGGATGTTTACACTGCACAAAGACACCGGCTGAGCATGACACACATCTATTAGCGGAGATGGGCCAGAACGCGGAGCCGAGCCAACGACAATAAACAACGTTTGCCAAAGCGATTTGGAAAGGTCAGTGAAAAATGAAGTAGAACGCTGGAAAAGTCCATCTTTCCCAGGATAAACCACCCCGTTTCACAGGCAAGGAGTTTGGGAAAACACAAAGGGGTCTTCACCCTCCATGACCTCTTCCAAATTCCAGTTGGCTCGTGCCTCTTTCACACGTTTTGCCATTGTTTAATTAAATATTTATTGAACATCTACCACATACCAGGTACTGTTCTATGTCTTAGGGGTGAAATGGTGAACAAGACAGACAAACTTCCCAGTTCCAGATTATTTCCTGTGTTTATCCCTCTCCCAGTGAGATGATAATATCTGGCCATTTTTACGTATCGTTTGGATGGTTAACAAAACTTAATCTTTTCCTTCAGGTCAATTCATTTGATGCCAAACAGGCATTTCAAACTGGACTTTTGATTGGTTCCCCTAAAGTTGCTTCTCTCCCCACATTCTGGTAAAAGCCAGCTGCTCAGGCCACACACCCCAAAGCGGTCTTCAGTGGCCCTCTCCCCTCACTGATATATATATTGACGATACATCACAGTAGTTCCATGTTCAGAACAGACTCAGGACTGAGCACCTCCTACATCTCATTGGGACCAGCGTGGTCCAAGCCCCCACCTTCTCTCGCCTGGACCTTGCTGGGGCCTCCTCCCTGGTCCTCATGCTTCCCTGCCCCAACCTCTAGCCTCCCATCCAGCCTCCACAGTCACCAGAAGGATCCTGTTAAGTCACAGATCGAGCCCGAATTCAAACCCTTCAACGGCTACGCGTCACACTTGAACTGAGATCCAGAGTCCTTGTCGTGTCCCACAAGATCCCACGTGATCTGTCTCCTGCTCCGTCCTGGACCTCGTCTCCCCGCTTTGCCTTAGCCCATGCTGTTCCCGCCGCACTGGCCTCCTTCTGTCCTCCCAGCCCTTGAGGCTCATTTCTGCCTCAGGGCCTTTGCCCCTGCTGTTCCCGCTGAAGGAAGCATCTTCCTCAGACACCTGCATGGACCACTTCCTCACCTTTCCCAGGTATTTGTTCAAATGTTACTTTATTGGGTTACATCCCTAAGCATCCTATTAAAATGGCCTCTCCCCGCTCCTGGCTCTCCCTCTTCTCCTGACTTTGTTTCTCCACAATATTTAGCACCACCTGACAAATTTGTCTTGTGGCTTTTCCCCCCTGCCTGCCCAATTGAAACACCTGCTCCATGAGGGCAGGGGTTTCCGCCTGCCTTGTTCCCACTGTATCTCTACATCTAGGACAGAGCCCAGCAAGCACGAAGACCTCAATAGGTATCTGTGGGATAAACGATGAAATGATGGAACCAACGAATGCCCAGGTGATGGGAGGCCTGTGGGAATCCTGTCCAACTGAGGGACTCGCAGATTCCTGTCGCCCAGCACCCAGGGTGCACCGTCCTAGAGCAGAAGAGTAGGTGGAATTGTTAAACTGTCGTCTTTCTATTTGATTTTGTGGCGTCTGGTGGGCTGAATCGGGATCTCTTCCATCCACGTGGGGCAGGGCTTCCCTGGGGGTGGAGGGGGTTCCTGCACAGCTGAAGAAGGGCCCCAGGCCAGTGTTCGTCAACAGCAATCACTCTCAAGTGTTTCAGTATCAGGGTCCCTTCAGACTCTTAACTGTTATTGAGGATGTGAAGGAGTTGATTATGTAGCGATAGTTACCATATTAGAAATAAACACAGAAATTTAAAACGTATGAGTTCATTTAAAAATAGTAATAATAAACCTACTTGTTGGTATTAATATATGTATTTCAAAAGGATAAATAAATATATTTTCCCCCAACAAAATAACATGAGTGAGAAGAGCTGGACTGTTTTATAGTTTAGCAAATATCTTCAAGTATCTGGTTGAACAGGAGAGAGCTGGATTCTCACATCTACTCCTGAATTCGATCTGTCGTGATTCGTTGATCAGGTTGTGTTTTGTGAAAAATCCAACCTCACGTAGAAATGCACACAGAAAGTGGGGGAGTCTCTTCATACCCTTTTTAGATGGTTGTGGGTATGCTCTGTACCCATCAGAAACACCAGGAAGAAAATGAGAGTTAAAAGGCAAATGATGTCTTGGTATTATCGTGCAAATGGTCTGGGGTCCAGGGTTCCTGGGGCACACTTTGAGAACCGCTGGGTTAGAAGGTGATGACATACCACAACAACCCCATGAGGCAGATACTATTTCTGTCCCCATTTTACAATTGGAGAAACGGAGGAACAGAGAGGTGAAGTCCCCTTCGGCCCAACATCCTCCAGCTGGCGGGTGGCAGAGCTGAGACTCAAACCCAGGTGGTCCGTCTCCAACCTGACTTTTGGCGACTATACCTCATCCTGCATCTTGGTAGGGCAGCCACCCAGTCCCTGCAGATTGGAGCATTTCCCATTCGATGGAGTAGGGAGAGGCAGGGAAACAGGAAACAGCCAGTGGACAACTCAACGGCCAGAGGCGGGAAGGATAAACGGACCTCGTTATCCGAGAGATCCTGCTCCTTGATGGGCTCAGACTACCCTCCAAAGTGCTTTCTGCCAGAAGCGCAGACAGAAGAGAGAGTCCACCCTGAGGTCGCTCCACCCTTCCAGGATTCATCTGGCCGTGGGCTGGAGGGACGGCCATTCCCAGAGCCTGAGCTCTTTGCCCTTCTTGAAGCACAGACTTGGGAATCCAGGAGGGAACCACAGACATCATCAAGATCAGTGTTTCCAGGCGTATGGGGTTGGAGGGAGCATTTTTATCCTGGGAGGCAGTCAGGCATGAAGGCTGAGCGTGAGCTCTGGAACGGACATCCTGGGTTTAAAT
This sequence comes from Globicephala melas, assembly GCF_963455315.2. Lineage (NCBI taxonomy): Eukaryota > Metazoa > Chordata > Mammalia > Artiodactyla > Delphinidae > Globicephala > Globicephala melas. The sequence continues at coordinate 73,331,899 of NC_083328.1, forward strand.
CCAGCTAGTTTCACCTGCCAGCCTCAGTGTTCCCATCTGTAAAATGGAGATAATGATATGCCTACCTAAGTTGCTGGGAAGGATTTAGTGAGAAAATGCAGGGAAACTGCTCCCAAATGATGATTACTGTTTTTTGTTTTTTTGGCTGCGTTGGGTCTTCGTTGCTGTGCACGGGCTTTCTCTAGTTGTGGCGAGCGGGGGCTACTCTTCATTGCAGTGCACAGGCTTCTCATTGCGGTGGCTTCTTTTGCTGCGGAGCACAGGCTCTAGGTGCCGGGGGCTTCAGTAGTTGTGGCACATGGGCTTAGTTGCTCCGTGGCATGTGGGATCTTCCCAGACGAGGGCTCGAACCCGTGTCCCCTGCATTGGCAGGAGGATTCTTAGCCACTGCGCCACCAGGGAAGTCCCTGATTACTGTTTTTTTTTATTATAAAACTATGATTTATCAAGATGTTACATATTCATTCAGTGAGTCAGTCAATAAATATTAGAAGAGCACTCTTATGTACCAGGCATGGTTCTAGGAACTAAGGATACTATTGAACAAAACAGAAGAAATTAAGAAACAAACAACCCCAAATCATGCCCTCATGGAACTTAACATTCTACAGTTGGGAACAGTCCAAAGTGGGGAACTGTGATTCTAGGAGGCTGTCCTAGTAATGCAGGAGAGAGACTGGGATGGTTCTAACCAGGTGGGCTCAGAGGGGTTGGTTGGTTTCAGGCTATTTCTGAAGGCAGAACAAACAGGATTTGCAGATGGATTAGATGTGGTGTAGGAAAGAAGTGAGCAGTCAAGGATATTTCAAGGTTTTCGGCCGGAGCATCAAGGACAGACTGTCATCATCTAGGAAGGGGCTGCCATGGGAGGGGCAGGTTCTACAGCGGGGGTGATAAAGAGCTCAGGGTCAGACCCGTTAACCTCGAGGTGCCCGACAGACAGCAACTGGAGATCTGAGTCCAGGTTGAGGGGAAAGGTCTGGGCTGGGGTAGAAATTTGGGAGTTGTCAGCATTTAGATGACAGTTAATGCCACAGGACTAATGAGAGTGAGATCACCTAAGGAAGGGGTTCTTAATCGGAGGTCTGTGAACTTGGATGGGAAAACCACATCTTTCTTTATTTTCCTGGTCCTCTAACTGGCATTGCCTTCAATTATGAATGAAAGCAACAAGTCGTAGTAACAGTAGGCCCTGTGCCTTTGTTACCCACACAAGACAGATATTTTCATATCCCAGGACAGTTAATGCGGACATCTTGAAATATCATTTAAGCCAGCACTACTTCCAAATCACACAGTTATCACACTTATCAGTTATCAGCTAAATAACTATTCCGTCGTGCTATTCAGTGTGTAAAAAAGAATACCTATCACAGCTTAAAAAGTATTTTGGTGAATGTATTTTGACGTAACTGGCTTCCTTCGTAATTCTGTGTATTTTCTTCTATGCGTTTAATTTGAAAATATTATTCTGAAAAGGATTCACAGCCTTCACCAGGCCCCAAGGGTGTCCCATGGCACTAAAAGGGGTAAAATCCCCAGTTAGGGCATGAGGATAGCTAGAAGAGGGCCCAGGTCCTGGGCTCTGGAGTCAGGGGTCAGGGTGATGAGACGCCGGCCCTAGGAGGCTTGGTTGGAGGTGCGGGTGGCACAGGAGGAGAACCAGGTGAGAAGCCAGATGTAGGAAGCTGTCAGCTCAGCTCCACGCTGCTCAGGATGATGGCCCTCCCCTCCCCAGGATGAGTGACATACTGACCACAATCCCCACCATGTATCACAGCTCCCAGAATGCATCTCTTCCTCCGCCCAGCCCCAGAGCTTTGCGCGTTAGATCTGAGAGTGTATTCAGCTCAACCATTTCCCAGTCACTAGTTTGGATAACAAGCGGACACACTGTGCATGATTCCACGCCTGCAACCTTTCCTCTGCCCTTGGAGTTCACTGGCTCCCTTTCTTCCTCTCCCCTGGGAGAGAACGTATATAATTTACAACAGGGCAAATGTGAACAAGATTCCGGCGCTCTCATGAATGAATGAAATGGACCAAGAATAAGAGAAGGAGAGGTGTGCTGTGAATGGAGATCTGGGCCCTGCCGATGAAGTACCACAGAATCCGCTGTGTCACCCAGGGTCTATGTGTTCCTTCTCCACAGAATGAGAACTACCAGCTGGGCACAAGGCTGCCGGAACGGAGCTTACAGACTCAGCCTTGCTTGCAGCTGGAGGTGGCCATGACCAACTTTCAGTAGAGATGTGGATAGCTGTGGTATGTGAATTCTAATAATGGCCCTACTGGAAGTGGGTGTGCCTCCTCTGTTGCTTCTACTTCGTGCTGGCTGGATGTGGACGTGGTCAGCCATTTTGGACAAGGGCAGTCCCCCAGGAGGGTGGAGCAATGTGACAGGAGCCTGGGTACCAATCCTGTGTGTGCCGTATCACACCTGGGCTGTGATGCCCAAACTGTCAAATGAGAGAGAGAGAAATAAGCATCTATCATCCCTAAACCACTGTTAGTTGGGGACTGATGTGCCCTCAGCTGTACCTATATTCTAAAAATACTGGGGGTAGCTGAGATATAGACACAGCTGGCTACTGCCATCCAGGGGGTCAGCAAACCTTTTCTGCAAAGGGTCAAACTGAAAATATTTTCAGCTTTGCGGCCATATGGTCCCTGTTACAAAATCAACTCTACCACTGTAGAGCAAAAGCAGCCACAGACAATACATAAATGGATGGGCATGGCTGTGTTTCAATAAAACTTTATTTATAAAAACAGCTGATAGATCCCTGTGAGCTGTAGTCTGCTGACCCCTACTATTCAGGAATGTTGCCAATATTGGCAAGATCATCTTTTTTTTTTTTTTTAAAGAGCTTGGAATCTGAATTTTTGAGTGAAATTTCTAGGTTTTAAAAAACACCTTGTAACTCAAACAATATATTTAGCCTTGAAGTGTGGCTGCCACTTTGCAAAACCCAAATTTGGTCCTAAGGGTGCAGAATTGAAACTGAGCTGGCCCAGGCCACATTCCCATCCCACCCCTGCTGCTGGTAGAAGCGCCCTGAGCTGTGAGACCATAGCCATTTGTCATTTGTCTTTCAGAGCTCCTGGTCGGAGCAGAATATAACAACCCCACTAACTTTCTGGGGGCAAAGCTGGGGTCTCCTGAGGAACAAGTGATAAATGAGAAGAAGGTGCTTTTGCAAACTCCAGAACGCTACAGATATTAGATGCAAAATGCCACAGGGCTGAAGTCTTTTGTTTTTGTGGCAGACAAATTGGCTGAGGAAGCAGGGCTGGGAAGAAATACATTAAATAAACCCAGAGCCCCAAAGCTCTTAGGACTGGAGCATTTCTGATCTTCTGTAACTGGATCCTTTCAACTTTGGGCTGCTTACAAGGTAACATGAATCTCTTTCTTCTGCTTTTGAAAAGACACCAAACGCAGATTGCTGCATGAAGTGATAAATCAATGCTGTAAAAGTTCTGGGTGCCAGAGATGGGACTGTGCCGAACTGAGAACTGTGGGAAAACGAATGAGGAAGGCGGGGGCATGATTATGCATGAAGGAGGCATCTTGGGCTGGAAGCAGAGAGAGCTGGGGGCTGGGGAAAAGCCTTCTTTCCACTTGCCTCTTGAGGTGGAAGCTGGATTTGGGTTTCTGTAGTAGACATCTGTTTTATTCATCTGCCCAGCATCAATTCTCCTGTCTTTTCGTAAGTGTGCTTCTGCAGGAACCAACATTTCCCCTCTCTCTCAGTGTTACCTGTTCAGGTGAGGCTGCATCTAGCTCCCAGCTCCTGGACTGGGCACATGATCTGGGCCTGGCCAATCAGGGTATCCCACGTCCCTTGGCCTCTGTGATTGGGTGAGGGAGGGACATATGACTCTAGCTGAGCCAATGAAAGCCTCCCCTGAGACTTTTGCTGGAGCATCAGAAAGAAGCTCTCTCTTTCAGGCAGGGTCACTACCCTGGTAAGATGGGACGTGTGGGGCCATGTTAACATCACAAAGGTGAACTTTCCTAAGAATAAAGCCAACCCAAATGAAAGAAAATCCAAGAAGCAGAAAGACTGGGTTCTGATGACAATATTTGAGCCCTGGAACTCAGCCAAATTTGCCTGAACTAATTTCAATTATATTTCTTACGGCAGAGAAAGTCAGAGAGCAACCCCAATTCCACTTTGTTTTCATTTTCTGCTAACTTCAAGCCTAACGCCGAAGAGTCATCCATTCATTCACATTTTTATTGGGTACCTAACACCTGCCAGGAACTGTTCTTGGATCTGGGGATGTACGTAATGAACATAACAGGTGAGAAATAAGTTCAAAACACCTGAGATATAGGTCACAAACAACTGTCAGTTTGAGGACAACATCGTTTCATTTTACTTCACTTCTTTCACCATGAATGCACTCACAGAAGCACCTTTTTATGTTGATCTAGTTTTCAAGACTCGGGTGATAAAGATTTATTCTGCTTTATGAAAGACCACCAACAAAGCCAGCCAAAATCCTACCCCAATCTGAGAAAAAAGAAAAGAGTCATTTTTTCCCTCCCTTAAGCAAATATAAAATTTCTTATACCTATATTGTTGTGTAGAGCACCAGAGAGTTACACCACAGCTTCACACAAAGGCATTATCCACATTTTCATAGTGCTTCTTGCCGTAAGATAGAGCCATCTGACGGCGAGTCTCTAGGGGGTTATTTGATTTTTCCATTTTACTCAGATCTCCATGAAAGCCTGAGAAACGCTTCACTGAAATCGGCACGGTGTTGAGGAATGTTTAGCAAGGACTCTTAAAGCACATTTGAGCATGTAAATTATTCTTGAAAAACATGTCACAAGTGGTATGTAATTCGCATTTTGTATTATCGCTCAAAACACAACTACGTATCAGGAAAATGAGTATTTCTATTTTCCCATGAGAAAACAACAGTAACAACAACAAGAGAACACCTGAGATGATTTCAAGGTGAGTGATAAGTCCTACAAGAACATAAGCAGGGTATCATGGTAGAGAGTGGTGGGGGTGGGGAGCACTCAGTGACACAGGGAAGCAGCAGGGACGCTAAGACGGAAGTTGAGGGCTGACAAGGAACAAGCTGTGTGAGCCGTGCTCTAGGCAGCGGCAACCGAAAGTGCAAAGGCCCTGGGGAAGGTCTGACCTGGGAATGTTTGAGGAACAGCAAAGAGGCCAGGTGGTCTGAATGTTGTCAGAAAGAAGAAAGAGGGGTAGCAGATGTGGACAGAGAAGTGAGGAGGCCGAGGCCATGCAAGGAGCTGTGAGTTTATTCTTTTTTTTTTTTTTTTTTTTGCTGTACGCGGGCCTCTCACTGCCGTGGCCTCTCCCGTTGCGGAGCACAGGCTCCGGACGCGCAGGCTCAGCAGCCATGGCTCACGGGCCCAGCCGCTCTGCGGCATGTGGGATCTTCCCGGACCTGGGCACGAACCCGCGTCCCCTGCATCGGCAGGCGGACTCTCAGCCACTGCGCCACCAGGGAAGCCCTGTGAGTTCATTCTTAAAGTAGTGGGCAGCCCGTAGAGGGCTGGAAGCAGGGAGTGACATGATTATATGTCCACTTTGCAAAGCCTCGTCTAGCTGCTGAGTAGGGAGGAGGAATGGCTCACCACTGGGGAGATGCAGGACAAGCAAATACCCAGAGGGAAGGGTGGGGCTGCCGCTTGCGTGCCCCTTCACCAGCCCCTGTGTTCTCCCTGCTGCTTTGGGGGAGGTCGTTGTTATCGAGGAAGGCTGGGCTGTAGATGACACTGAGGCCCTGGCCGAGCTGCCGTGCTGGCGGCATCGAGGGTGGGCTGCTTGGGCCTCTAATTAAATGCTGGCCTCAGCTACCCGCTCCCTGGGAGGGTCATGCAGTTTCAGTAAATGAGGACCGAGGCCCATCCGTTCCCTGGAAACTCGATTAGTGGGGAGTGGACCCCTCCCCCACACCTGCCCTCATTGGGATGAGCTGTATCTGAAAATCTTTTGATACTTTTCTTTATTTATTTTGGCCACACCGCACAGCATTCAGAATCTTAGTTCCCTGACCAGGGATCAAACCTGTGCCCCCTGCAGTGGAAGCATGGAGTCTTAACCACTGGACCGCCAAGGAAGTCCCTTTTTGGTCCTTTCACAGTACGATTTTGTCCACATTCTCTGACGTAAATCATACCAATGTTTTCTTAGGTCAGTCTCCCAAGGCAATAGATATAAAAACAAAAATAAACAAATGGGACCTAATCAAACTTATAAGCTTTTGCACAGCAAAGGAAATCATAAACAAAATGAAAAGACAACCTATGGAATGGGAGAAAATGTTTGCAAACGATGTGACGGACAAGGGCTTAATTTCCAAAATACACAAACAGCTCATATAACTCAACAAATAAAACCAAACAACCCAATCAAAAATGGGCAGAAGACCTAAACAGACATTCCTCCAAAGAAGACATACAGATATGGCCAAGAGGCACACGAAAAGCTGCTCAACGTCGCTAATCATTAGAGAAGTGAAAATCAAAACTGCAATGAGATATCACCTCACACCAGTCAGAATGGCTATCATTAACAAGTCTACAACTGACAAATGCTGGAGGTGTGGAGAAAAGGGAACCCTGTTACACTGTTGGTGGGAATGTAAACTGGTGCAACCGCTATGGAAAATAGTATGGAGGTTCCTCAAAAAACTAAAAATAGAGTTGCCATATGATCCAGCAATCCCACTCCTGGGCATATACGCAGACAAAACTCTAATTCGAGAAGATACATGCACCCCTATGTTCATAGCAGCACTATTCACAATAGCCAAGACGTGGAAACAACCTAAATGTCCATTGGCAGATGAATGGATAAAGAAGAGGTGGTATGTATATACAATGGAATATTACTCAGCCATCAAAAAGAATGAGATAATGCCATTTGCAGCAACATGGATGGACCTAGAGATTATCATACTAAGCGGTCAGTCAGAAGGAGAAAGACAAATACCATATGATATCACTTACAGGTAGAATCTAAAATATGATACAAATCAACATATCTATGAAACAAAAACAGACTCACAGATATAGAGAACAGACTTGTGGTTGCCAAGGGTTGGGGGGTAGGGGAGGGAAGGAGTGGGAGTTTGGGATTAGCAGAGGCAAACTATTATACATAGGATGGATACACAATAAGGTCCCGCTGTAGAGCATAGGGAACTATATTCAGTATCTTGTGATAAACCATAATGGAGATAAGCAGAAGATGGCGGAGTAGAAGGACGTGCTCTCACTCCCTCTTGTGAGAGGACTGGAATCACAACTAACTGCTGAACAATCATTGACAGGAAGATGCTGGAACTCACCAAAAAAGATACCCCACATCCAAAGACAAAGGAGAAGCCACAGTGAGATGGTAGGAGGGACACAATCACAATAAAATCAAATCCCATAACCGCTGGGTGGGTGACTCACAGATTGGAGAACAATTATACCACAGAAGTCCACCCACTGGAGTGAAGGTTCTGAGCCCCACGTCAGGCTTCCCAACCTGGGGGTCTGAAAACGGGAGGAGGAATTCCTAGAGAATCAGACTTTGAAGGCTAGTGGGATTTGATTGCAGGACTTCAACACGACTGGGGGAAACAGAGACTCCACTCTTGGAGGGCACACACAAAGTAGTGTGTGCGTCAGGACCCAGGGGAAGGAGCAGTGACCCCATAGGAGACTGAACCAGACCTACCTGCTAGTGTTGGAGGGTCTCCTGCAGAGGCAGGAGGTGGCTGTGTCTCACTGTGAGGACAAGGACACTGGCAGCAGAAGATCTGGGAAGTACTCCCTGGCATGAGCCCTCCCAGAGTCCGCCATTAGCCCCACCGAAGAGCCTGGGCAGGCTCCAGTATTGGGTCACCTCAGGCCAAACAACCAACAGGGAGGGGACCCAGCCCCACCCATCAGCAGACAAGCAGATTAAAGTTTTACTGAGCTCTGCCCACCAGAGCAACATCCAGCTCTACCCACCACCAGTCCCTCCCATGAGGAAACTTGCACAAGCCTCTTAGATAGCCTCATCCACCAGAGGGCAGACAGCAGAAGCAAGAAGAACTACAATCCTGCGGCCTGTGGAACAAAAACCACATTCACAGAAAGATAGACAAGATGAAAAGGCAGAGGGCTATGTACCAGATGAAGGAACAAGAAAAAACCCCAGAAAAGCAACTAAATGAAGTGGAGATAGGAAACGTTCCAGAAAAAGAATTCAGAATAATGACAGTGAAAATGATCCAGGACCTCAGAAAAAGAATGGAGGCAAAGGTCGAGAAGATGCAAGAAATGTTTAACAAAGACCTAGAAGAATTAAAAAACAAACAAACAGAGTTGAACAATACAATAACTGAAATGAAAAATACACTAGAAGGAATCAATAGCAGAATAACTGAGGCAGAAGAACGGATAAGTGACCTGGAAGATAGAATGGTGGAATTCACTGCTGCGGAACAGAATAAAAAGAATGAAAAGAAATGAAGACAGCCTAAGAGATCTCTGGGACAACATTAAACGTAACAACATTCGCATTACAGGGGTCCCAGAAGGAGAAGAGAGGGAGAAAGGACGCAAGAAAATATTTGAAGAGATTATAGTCGAAAACTTCCCTAACATGGGAAAGGAAATAGCCACACAAGTCCAGGAAGCACAGAGAGTCCCATACAGGATAAATCCAAGGAGAAACATGCCAAGACACATATTAATCAAACTAACAAAAATTAAATACAAAGAAAAAATATTAAAAGCAGCAAGGGAAAAACAACAAATAACACACAAGGGAATCCCCATAAGGTTAACAGCTGATCTTTCAGCAGAAACTGCAAGCCAGAAGGGAGTGGCAAGACATATTTAAAGTGATGAAGGAGAAAAACCTACAACCAAGATTACTCTACCCAGCAAGGATCTCATTCAGATTTGACGGAGAAATTAAAACCTTTACAGACAAGCAAAAGCTAAGAGAATTCAGCACCACCAAACCAGCTTTACAACAAATGCTAAAGGAACTTCTCTAGGCAGGAAACACAAGAGAAGGAAAAGACCTACAGTAACAAACCCAAAACAATTAAGAAAATGGTAATAGGAACATACACATCGATAATTACCTTAAATGTAAATGGATTAAATACTCCAACCAAAATATACAGATTGGCCGAATGGATACAAAAACAAGACCCGTATATATGCTGTCCACAAGAGACCCACTTCAGACCTAGAGACACATACAGACTGAAAGTGAGGGGATGGAAAAAGATATTCCATGCAAATGGAACTCAGAAGAAAGCTAGAGTAGCAATTCTCATATCAGACAAAATAGACTTTAAAACAAAGACTATTACAAGAGACAAAGAAGGACACTACATAATGATCAAGGGATCAATCCAAGAAGAAGACATAACAATTGTAAATATTTATGCACCCAACATAGGAGCACCTCAATACACAAGGCAAATACTAACAGCCATAAAAGCAGAAATCGACAGTAACACAATCATAGTAGGGAACTTTAACACCCCACTTTCACCAATGGACAGATCATCCAAAATGAAAATAAATAAGGAAACACAAGCTTTAAGTGATACATTAAACAAGATGGACGTGAGTGATATTTATAGGACATTCCATCCAAAAACAACAGAATACACATTCTTCTCAAGCGCTCATGGAACATTCTCCAGGATAGATCATATCTTGGGTCACAAATCAAGCCTTGGTAACTTTAAGAAAATTGAAATCGTATCAAGTATCTTTTCTGACCACAATGCTATGAGACTAGATATCAATTACAGGAAAAAATCTGTAAAAAATACAAACACATGGAGGCTAAACAACACACTACTTAATAACCAAGAGATCACTGAAGAAATCAAAGAGGAAATCAAAAAATACCTAGAAACAAATGACAATGAAAACACGACGACCCAAAACCTATGGGATGCAGCAAAAGCAGTTCTAAGAGGGAAGTTAATAGCAATACAATCCTACCTTAGGAAACAAGAAACATCTCAAATAAACAACCTAACCTTACACCTAAAGCGATTAGAGAAAGAAAAACAAAAAACTCCCAAAGTTAGCAGAAGGAAAGAAATCATAAAGATCAGATCAGAAATAAATGAAAAAGAAATGAAGGAAACAATAGCAAAGATCAATAAAACTAAAAGCTGGTTCTTGGAGAAGATAAACAAAATTGATACACCATTAGCCAGACTTACCAAGAAAAAAAGGGAGAAGACTCAAATCAATAGAATTAGAAATGAAAAAGGAGAAGTAACAACCGACACTGCAGAAATACAAAGGATCATGAGAGATTACTACTAGCAACTATATGTCAATAAAATGGACAACCTGGAAGAAATGGACAAATTCTTAGAAATGCACAACCTTCCGAGACTGAACCAGGAAGAAATAGAAAATATGAACAGACCAATCACAAGCACTGAAATTGAAACTGTGATTAAAAATCTTCCAACAAACAAAAGCCCAGGAACAGATGGCTTCACAGGCGAAATCTATCAAACATTTAGAGAAGAGCTAACACCTATCCTTCTCAAACTCTTCCAAAATATAGCAGAAGGAGGAATGCTCCCAAACTCATTCTACAAGGCCACCATCACTCTGATACCAAAACCAGACAAAGATGTCACAAAGAAAGAAAACTACAGGCCAATATCACTGAGGAACGTAGATGCAAAAATCCTCAACAAAATACTAGCAAACAGAATCCAACAGCACATTAAAAAGATCATACACCGGGCTTCCCTGGTGGCGCAGTGGTTGAGAGTCTGCCTGCCGATGCAGGGGACACGGGTTCGTGCCCCGGTCCGGGAAGATCCCGCATGCTGCGGAGTGGCTGGGCCCGTGGGCCATGGCCGCTGGGCCTGCGCGTCCGGAGCCTGTGCTCCGCGGCGGGAGAGGCCACAGCAGTGAGAGGCCCGCGTACCGCAAAAAAAAAAAAAAAAAAAAATCATACACCATGATCAAGTGGGGTTTATCCCAGGAATGCAAGGATTCTTCAATATATGCAAATCTATCAATGTGATAAACCATATTAACAAAATGAAGGAGAAAAACCATATGATCATCTCAATAGATGCAGAGAAAGCTTTTGACAAAACTCAACACCCATTTATGATAAAAACCCTGCAGAAAGCAGGCACAGAGGGAACTTTCCTCAACATAATAAAGGCCATATATGACAAGCCCACAGCCAACATCATCCTCAATGGTGAAAAACTGAAACCATTTCCACTAAGATCAGGAAAAAGACAAGGGTGCCCACTCTCACCACTCTTATTCCACCTAGTTTTGGAAGTTTTAGCCACAGCAATCAGAGAAGAAAAGGAAATAACAGGAATCCAAATTGGAAAAGAAGAAGTAAAGCTGTCACTGTTTGCAGATGACATGATACTATACATAGAGAATCCTAAAGATGCTACCAGAAAACTACTAGAGCTAATCAATGAATTTGGTAAAGTAGCAGGATACAAAATTAATGCACAGACATCTCTGGCATTCCTATATACTAATGATGAAAAATCTGAAAGTGAAATCAAGAAAACACTCCCATTTACCATTGCAACAAAAAGAATAAAATAACTAGGAATAAACCTACCTAAGGAGACAAAAGACCTGTATGCAGAAAATTATAAGACACTGATGAAAGAAATTAAAGATGATACAAATGGATGGAGAGATATACCATGTTCATGGATTGGAAGAATCCATTGTGAAAATGACTCTACTACCCAAAGCAATCTATAGATTCAATGCAATCCCTATCAAACTACCACTGGCATTTTTCACAGAACTAGAACAAAATATTTCACAATTTGTATGGAAACACAAAAGACCCTGAATAGCCAAAGCAATCTTGAGAACGAAATACGGAGCTGGAGGAATCAGGCTCCCTGACTTCAGACTATACTACAATGCTACAGTAATCAAGACAGTATGGAACTGGCACAAAAACAGAAAGATAGATCAATGGAACAGGATAGAAAGCCCAGAGATACACCCACGCACATATGGACACCTTATCTTTGATAAAGGTGGCAGGAATGTACAGTGGAGAAAGGACAGCCTCTTCAATAAGTGGTGCTGGGAAAACAGGACAGCTCCATGTAAAAGTATGAGATTAGATCACTTCCTAACACCATACACAAAAATAAGCTCAAAATGGATTAAAGACCTAAATGTAAGGCCAGAAACCATCAAACTCTTAGAGGAAAACATAGGCAGCACACTCTATGACATAAATCACAGCAAGATCCTTTCTGACCCACCTCCTAGAGAAATGGAAATAAAAACAAAAATAAACAAATGGGACCTAATGAAACTTCAAAGCTTTTGCACAGCAAAGGAAACCATAAACAAGACCAAAAGACAACCCTCAGAATGGGAGAAAATATTTGCAAATGAAGCAACTGACAAAGGATTAATCTCCAAAATTTACAAGCAGCTCATGCAGCTCAATAACAAAAAAACAAACAACCCAATCCAAAAATGGGCAGAAGACCTAAATAGACATTCCTCCAAAGAAGATATACAGACTGCCAACAAACACATGAAAGAATGCTCAACATCATTAATCTTTAGAGAAATGCAAATCAAAACTACAATGAGATATCATCTCACACCGGTCAGAATGGCCATCATTAAAAAATCTACAAACAGTAAATGCTGGAGAGGGTGTGGAGAAAAGGGAACCTTCTTGCACTGTTGGTGGGAATGTAAATTGATACAGCCACTATGGAGAACAGTATGGAGGTTCCTTAAAAAACTAAAAACAGAACTACCATATGACCCTGGAATCCCACTACTGGGCATATACCCTGAGAAAACCAAAATTCAAAAAGAGTCATGTACCAAAATATTCACTTCAGCTCTATTTACGATAGCCAGGACATGGAAGCAACCTAAATGCCCATCGACAGATGAATGGATAAAGATGTGGTACATATATACAATGGAATATTACTCAGCCATAAAAAGGAACCAAATTGGGTCATTTGTAATGATGTGGATGGATCTAGAGACTGTCATACAGAGTGAAGTAAGTCAGAAAGAGGAAAACAAATATCTATTACCGCATATATGTGGAACCTATAAAAATGGTACAGATGAACCGGTTTGCAGGGCAGAAATTGAGACACAGATGTAGAGAACAAACGTATGGACACCAAGGGGGGAAAGTGGTGCAGGGGGTGGTGGTGGTGGCGGGATGAATTGGGAGATTGGGATTGACATGTATACACTAATATGTATAAAATGGATGACTAATAAGAACCTACTGTATAAAAAAAATAAATAAAATAAAATTCACAAAAAAACATAATGGAAAATAATGTGAAAAATATATATGTATAACTGAGTCACTCTGCTGTACAGAAGAAATTAACACAACATTGTTAATCAGCTATACTTCAATTAAAAAAAAAAAAAAAGAAGGTAAGGTTTTGTCCTGAAGGATGGGACAAAGGAAGGGGAGAAAATCCACAAGAGACCCTTAGAACAAGGCCCGGGAAGACCATCAATCAACGGATATTTAATTATTACCTCGGAGGAATGTGACACTAAGCTGATCCTTCAAAGAGCTGTTCTCATCGCCATTAGACTGATGCCCCATTTCTGTGACAAATATTTTGTAATGCTCCTTTATTTTCCTGCAGGGAAACTTATAGGTAATGAAAGCTACGTATGCACATCATTTCCAAAAAATCAATATAATGCTCTAACTGCAATCTACAAGAAAAAAAAAAGGAAGGCAATTTATAATAACGAAAAATTTCAGCGTGAACTTTCAAACACACCCATCAGGGAGACAGGATGGAGCAGTCGGATGCGTGCGCTTAGATTCACGGGCAGTGTGACGGCTACAAACACAGGGTGGGCGTGGCTGTATGTCGAACAAACACAGAGTGGGCGTGGCTGTATGTCGGATGCTTCAGGTGGCCCTGCCATCAGTGAGGAGATTGTCAGCAACAGGGAATAACTCTGGGAAAAGTTCTGCATTCAAGTACAATAGACCCTCCACCTACTTATCCTTATGTTCCTGGAAAATTCAGAGTGTATTAAAAGAGTGCAAAAACCCCTTCAGTTTTTATATATAAAATGGACTTATGGTCAAGGCTCAGATAACAATAAACATCAAATAATCCACTCATATAATGATCTGGTAGAAGACTCAGAAGCCACGTGGAATGCAAGGCAATTTGGGGGCTGTGTGGGGCTTTCCTGTGCAGAGCAGGGCACAAAGGTCCCCTGTCCCTGCCCCCAGTAGCACCCCTCAACTTTTATAACCACCGGAAATGCCTTCATAGATGTTAAGCCTTAGGGGGAGGTGTGCTCTCTTAACAGGTTAGAAAGGAGTTTGCAAACATGGTGGCCTGTGGGCCAAATCCATCCCACAATTATGTTTGCTTTGGACCTGCCTGGTGCTTTTATTGATTTTTTTTTTAGAAAGTAGAGCAAATAATCCTCATTAAAAATCTGGGCAATTTCAATCAAAATCTGGGTATCACACTTCCGACAAAATCAGAAGATCTGGGAACTTTGGGCCCGTTCATCGGCTAATGGGCACACCTGGTGGGCTGTACAATGCTGCCCCCTTCTCCGCCCCGGCCCCCTGATGCCTTAGAGTTTGTCTTTCCCGGGTAGAAAGGGTTCACGCAGACACGGCAGCGAGCAGACCTCTCCTTGGTGCTGGGAGCGCTGACGCCTGCGGTGCCCAGCTCCCCTCCTCTGCTGAAAGCCCTCTCTGCTTCTACGCTGACCCCTGCCACAAAACCACAGATGCATTGTGAAAGGGCTGGACGTGTGTGCTGGAAGCGACCTGCTGCCCAAAGGATGGGATTTGCCGGGTGCTCAGAGAACAAGAACCTGTCTACGGACAGGTGGGGCCCCTAGGCCCCAGGATGGAGGGCTCCTTTGTGGCTGCCCCTGGTCCTGACCCTGACCCATGACACAGCCATAAGATGGCCTGGGAAGGCTTAGAGAGGCAGGTACAGGAACTGGATCCCCGGGCTCGGGACCCGAGGGGGCACTATGGGAATAGGAGGGGGCACGGCTACTTCAAAGGCTTGTGCGAGGATTCAGTAGAATGAATTATGTAAAGCACCTGCCACAAGGTCTGGGCATGGGAAACGCTGCATAATAACAACCAGCATTTGTTTTTGTTTTTTAGTATTGTTGTTGCAATGATCATATTCCCAAAGGTTTGTGCCCCTTTCCAAAAAGATTTTGCTTGAATTACACTATTCCAAGGCCGTCCAAATAAATAGAACACTTTGCAGTGAGGGAAACACTCTATATCTGCACCATCCCACCTGGCACCTACGTGTGCCTACGGGGGCACTTGAAACGTGGCTACTGCGACTGAGAAATGGAATTTAAAGTCTGATTTATTTTTAATTAATTGAAAGTTAAGTAGCTCCCGGTGGCTAGTGGCTACCATATTGGGCTCTAGTCTAAACCCTTCTAGGATGTTCAGGGGAATCGCAGTTTGCGCTGGGGAAGGGCCTGCAAAAGGTCACACTTACCCTGAAAACTCCCTCATAGCCTCTTGAGGCTCTAGGTGGACAAGGTTATGTATTCACCCACCATAGTCGTCCTTCCTCTCACTTCTATTTTGACTTTTTTTTTTTTTTTACATCTTTATTGGAGTACAATTGCTTTACAATGGTGTGCTAGTTTCTGCTTTATAACAAAGTGGATCAGTTATACATATACATATGTTCCCATATCTCTTCCCTCTTGTGCCTCCCTCCCTCCCACCCTCCCTATCCCACCCCTCCAGGCGGTCACAAAGCACCGAGCTGATCTCCCTGTGCTATGCGACTTCTAAGGTCATTTGAATGACCTCCGTGAGCAAAAGCAAAGCATGGAGCTGACCGGCTGGGCGGCCACACTGCCCCGCACTTAGGCCCACAGCCTCGGTGGCGACGGGGAGACACCTGGTTTCTGAGCACCCCTGCAGCCTACATGGAGGTTAACGCACCACTGAGGATTAAATAAAGTGGTGTGTGGGAAGGAACCCAGCTGGTGTGGGTTGGATCGTGGCCCCCAAAATATATGTTCGAGTTCTAACCCCGAGTACTTGTGAAGGTGACTTTATTTGGAAATAGGGTCTTTGTAGATGTAATCAAGTTAAGATGAGGTCATACTGGATTAGGGTGGGCTCTCATCTGGTGACTGGTGTCCTTAGAGAAGAGGGAAATTTGGAGGCAGACATGCAGAGAGGAGAAGGACATGTGAAGAGAGGACACACAGGGAGGTGGCCGTGTGAACACGGTGGCAGAGATGGGAGTGATGCAGGTACAGGCCAAGGAACGCCGGAGCTTGCTGGTGCCCACTGGAAGCTGGGAGAGGCAAGGAAGGATTCTCCCAGGGAGCCTTGGGAAAGGGCACGGCCCTGCTGACACTTGCTCTTGGGCTCCTGCCCTTCAGAACTGAGAGGATACATTTCTCTTATTTTAAGCCACCCAGTTTGTGGCACTTTTGTTACAGCAGCCATAGGAAAGGAATATACCAGCTAATGGGCTGGGACAGAGGGTGCTCGAAAGTGTATAAATCTTGTCCCATTAGCCTCACACCCAGTTTTTGAAAAGTCGAGGAGGAGCATGACCACCTGTTCCCTCTTTCCTCTTGTGGCCCCCGGGTGGCTCTCCTCCCAAGATTGTGGGCACTGGTCCCATGACCCTGAGGATGAAATCATAGCAAAGAGGCATCGGGCAATTTACACATAGACGGTGCGACTCCACTGCACTGATGGGGAAACTGAGGCCCAGGGGGGCAGGTCTCTGCTCAGGATAACAGAGAAGTTAGACGCAGAGCCTAATTCTCTGGGCTCCTGCACCAATGTTTTACTTGTTTTGAAGCTTGAAGGTCTTGGAGGAAGGGAGTGACTATTACACTGGAGTTTAAAGAAATGTAGCTTGAATGTGTATGTGGAAGGGACAAATGTGTACCCCCTAAGGATGCCCTGGGCCCTGGAAGGGGCTGCTACACCACCACCAAGCCTGACTTTCATGGTGGGGAAGGCGGGGTCGTGGTGTCAGGAGAGGAAAAGCCCCCTACTTCCTGGGGCAAATGCAGACGCTCTAGTGTCCCACCACAGGCTGGAGAGGGGGTGGGCAGGGCGGTGGAGGGGGGCAGCTGGACGGAGGGAAGAAGGGAGCTGTGTGTACACTCAGGGGAGAGGAAGAGGGTGGGGAGCGAAACCAGGAGAAAGGCCAAGCAGAGAGAAGGCTGCCATTGTACACGCGGGACAGCTGCACGGGGGCCCGGAGGCATCGTCCCAGGAAGAGTCTAAGTCCTTTCTCCTCTGTGCAGGCAGAAGGGCCAAGGAGAAAGAGGAGGAGAGGCTGAGGCGGCGGGACTAGGGGCGGGGAGGAGAGAAACGGGAGAGGAGAAAGGAGCACAGACGAGATGGGGGAGGGTCGGGGGCGCTGCCAGTTCTGGACAGAATACAGATACATCCACTCATCCTGCAACCATTCAATGAGCAGCTACTACGGGGCAGGCCCCCTTCCAGCACAGGGATACTGAAGAGGACAGACCACATATCTCTGCTTCCATGGAGCTGACATTTTAGAAGGGAGACAACCAACAAGATACGTGGCAAAGTGTATCATCAGCGGTGAAAGGGCCAGGGAGGCGGATAAAGCAGGAACCAGGGCAGGGAGAACCAGAGGGGGCAGGAGATGTAACTTAACACGGGAAGTTGGACAGACAACATTCAAATATATGTTATGTGGCAACAAGGGCTCTGACTTAAAAAAGCAGGGTGAGGGGAAAAAGGGGGAAGGAAAGCCTCCTTCGGATGGATAGTCAAGGAGGGCTTCCCTGAGGAGGTGGTATTTGAACAAAGGTCTGAGGAATGGATGGTCTGAGGAACAGGAAGGAGGGGAGTGACTAAGGTGGAGGACAAGAGGTGAGGTGGTCAAGAGGGGAGGGACAGGGGGGCAGATCATTAGGACCCTGAGGTGACTGTGGAAGCCTCTACCCTGAGTGAGGGGGGAGTCTTAGGAGGGCTGTGGGCAGAGGAGAAACGGGATCTGACGTAGGTTGACAGCATCCTTCTGGCTGCTGTGGTGAGAACAGACCCTAGCGGGGTGAGGGCGGAGGTAGGGAGGCCCGAGACAAGAAAGTTGGGGCAGCCCAGGCGAGAGATGATGGAGGTTTAGATAAGCATGGTGGCACCAGAGAGGGTTCTGGTGTATTTTGAAGGGAGAGTTGATGGGGTTTGCTGATGGATTGAATGTAGAGTGTGAAAGGGAGAAAAAAAACACAAGAATAACACTAACGTTTCGGTCTGAGCAGCTGGGACACTGGAACTGCCAAGGGGAAGACTGTGAGAGGTGCCTGGGAGGGGGAGGGAGAGGGTCAGGAAGTCAGTTTGGACATGCCAGGTTCGAAATGCCAGGGAGACATCCAAAGGCAGATGTTGAGGCAGCTGGAGGCTGGTGTGTGGGTTTCAGGGCAAGAGGCTAAAAGCAGATCAAAACCGAGTGGTGGAAAGAGGGAGTGGTGAGGATTACTTCATAGAAGAACACCAGCTCTAACGTCTTTGTGGTCTTAAAACCGCTTTGGGGAAAAAATAAATCACACACACGCGCGCAAACACACACACACGCGCGTGCACCCCTTTACACGCCAGCAGCAAATCTTTGTCAGGGATGCCCAAATGCCAAGCAGATTCCTTTCCATCCTCCTACATCAGGGGGATGCCCCAGCCTCCACCAACGCCCCAGGCATCCTGCCACAGGAGGTGTCATGGCACAGAGGTCCCCCCCTCCAAGTAAGGGTGGCTGCCCAACGTTGACAGCCAAGTAGTCTAGGTCCTCAGCTGACCTCCCCTCCCCAGCTTTGTATGAGGAGAAGAGTGAAAATAACTGGGGTGCTCAGGGCCTGGTTTCAAAACAGCTGTAACTGGGAGCCCTGGCACACCTGGGGCCTGTAATGAGGGGCTTCCTCCCCTCCTCCCATGGTGCATGCTAGAACACGATGAGGGAAAGGCAGGAGGCTCACCCCCAGTGCTCACATCTCTACAAAAGTCTGCACCAGATGGCAGGAGCTAGGTGGGGAAACAGCTTCTGAACTGCCAGACTCTGACGGCAACGTGGAACGAGAAAGCAGTATCCTAACGAGAAGAAAATGGGTACTCCCGTCCAGTTCATCAGGAGGGGCCGGAAGACGTGTATTTTCTTTCCCCTTTGGTGGTGGTTGCTTTCCCCACGGCAAGGTAGTGGAAATGTGTGAATGTCACTGTAGTATGTGTTTCTCCTTTATCCTTTCCAACAGCTCCTGATTTCTATTTGGGAACCCAGGTGCTGGGGGAAAATGACTCCCCCAGCTGCTCCAGGAACAGGTGACGTGGGCTAAGCTAATTGGCACATACCGTCTGCTCTCCGTGGCGATTGGTTCAGGGGTTGGCACGTGACTCAAGCTGGTCCAGTCAGAAAGACTCTCACCACTTGGGCATTCTGGGAAAAAACCCTGCTGAATGCTAAGGTACCATACAAAGGAAGAGGCGTGGGGCCCGTCCCAGTGCCGGTCATCCTCTAGAGACCTCAGGCCTTATGATAAAATCGTGACGCTGTCAAACCACAGAATGTGTCTCTGTATAAAGCTCGCCTGTATCTTTTTGGTTTAGGGAGCAAAGAATTCAATCTCTCGTCAAAACCACTTGGAAACTGGGGTTTCTGTCAATTGGATCTGAAGGTTATCTACCAGCCATGAGCATCACCAAGAAATACCCTCTCCTTGCTTAAGCAGGACTACATATCACCTCCTCAGAACTGAGGGGTGCAGAGCCAGAGAATCGCTGAATGGAAAGAGATGAACGTTTTCAGCTTTGCCAGAAACTTCCAAATTGCTCTCCAAAGCAGAGGTGCTAATGCGCATTCCCACTGCTGGTCTTCCTGTTTTCTCTCATCCTCACCATCATTTGGTGTGACAGGACCTCTGAATATTGCTGTGGTGATGGGCGAGAGGTGATAGTGCACTGTGGGCTGAATCTGCATTTCACTAATTACCAGAGAGGCTGAGCACATGCTGCTACCTTTTGATCCGTGGGTATAAACTTATTTTCATCACGTGATGCTACCTGTTGTGACATTCATCTGAATGCTGGTCTGGGGTAGATTGTGCAGTGCTGTGTCTATCATTGCTAATGTTTCTTAAGTGCTTACTAGGTATCACTGTTCTAACATATTTAATCCTCAGAAAACCCTACGAGCGAAGTAACATTATTATTCCTAGGTGAAGTAACCAAGGCATGGAAGTTAAATAACTTGTTCAAATTCACTCAGCTAGTAAGTGGCAGAGCCCAGATTTGAACGCAGTCAGAGTCCTTGCTCTCAACTGCTTTGCAAAAACCTGGAAGCATCTCATTCCACGGATGATATGACTTTAACTCGTGGGTATATAAGGGAGCACAGTCAGGGCAGCTGAAGTGTGCTGAAAGATCACTAAGCACATTTTGTAAAAATGTAGGATACAATTTATACTTTCAAGGGTATTTATATTTGAGATCTGAGTCCCTGAAGTGAGAGGAAGCCAACACACAGAAATACCCATGAACAAATTGATATTTATCCTGCTTAAACTTAGCACCTCTCACTTCATCCTTTGTCAATCTCTACTGCAAACACGGGGAAGCACAGAGCAAGATGACGGCAAAATGAAATGGCAAATCTTATGAAAGATGCAAGGTTTTGTGAAATTAATTAAAGTGATGCGGGAGGACAGCTTAAAGCATGTGCAAATCCACTGACAAACAATAATCTGGTCTATGAGATAACTGAAGAAGAGACCACTGAAAATGATGATGAGGGAATCAGCACTTCACAGGGAAGATTCAGATGTCAAAGGATTAAGAGAGGCCCTTGGGAAAACTGATCGAATCCTCAAATACGTTTGCAAAAATGACCCTTTACGATTTTGCTGTGAAAACTGAAGGTGAAGTAAAGGATATCATATTGTGCTATCATTTAAATTTGTTGAACAAGTTATCCCCTCCACTGCCTTTAACTGACACTTCATCAATTCATTTGATTAAAGAATCAATCCATTCAGCATAATTTTTTTTTTTTTTTTTGGCGGTACGCAGGCCTCTCACTGCTGTGGCCTCTCCCGTTGCAGAGCACAGGCTCCGGACGCACAGGCCCAGTGGCCATGGCTCACGGGCCCAGCCGCTCCGCCCATGTGGGATCTTCCCAGACCGGGGCACCCTGCATCGTTAGGCGGACTCTCAACCACTGCGCCACCAGGGAAGCCCCATTCGACACAATTATAACCTAACCGTTGTTAAATACTATTAGAATATAACACAGAATAAAGTTATTTTTAAAACTGTGTAGTTTCACTTTTTCAAGATAAAATACCTAATTAAATACATTAAAAGCACTATTTACATGAACTGCTGGTCCACTTAAGGAACAGTTTTCTGGTTCCAGTCTTCCACAGTTCCAGCTAACCTCCTGACTTCAAAAGGGTATCACATACACAAATGGACTAAGAACCATTATTGAGGTTGTGACTTTAATCTTCCCTCAGTATCCATGTCTTCTTCTCCCATAGTAATAGAATTTTGAGCTGGGCAAATGGCCACCCAGAATAAAGACTACATTCCCTAGTTTCCTCTGCAATCATGCATGCTCATGTGACTTCTTTCTCATCAGTGGGAAATAAGGAGAAACAGAAAGCAGTTGAGTCTCTAACCAATTTAAGAGCACCTAAACATATAAAGCAAATATTAATAGACCCAAAGGGAGAAACAGACAGCAATAGAATAATAGTAGGGGACTTTATTACCCCACTTTCACCAATGGATAGATCATCCAGACAGAAAATCAATAAGGAAACATAGGTCTTAAACTATACGTTGATCAGATAGACTTAGCACACATGTACAGAACATTCCATCCAAAAGCAACACAATATACATTCTTTACAAGTGCACATGAAATATTCTCCAGGATAGATCATATGTTAGGCCACAAAACAAGTCTTAATAAATTTAAGAAAACTGAAATCATATCAAGCATCTTTTCCAACTACAATGGTATGAAACTAGAAATCAATTACAAGAAGAAAACTGGAAAATTCACAAATACGTGGAGATTAACAACATGCTACTGGACAACCAACTGGTCAAAGAAATCAAAAGAGAAAAAAAACCTTGAGGCAAATGAAAACGGAAATACAACACACCAAAACATATGGGATGCAGCAAAAGAAGTTCTAAGAGGGAAGTTCCTTGTGACAAATGCCTACATCAAGAAATAAGAAAAATCCCAAATAAATAACCTAATATTACACTTCAAGGAACCAGAAAAAGAACAAAGCCCAAAGTTAGTAGAAGGAAAAAAATAATAGAGATCAGAGCAGAAATAAATGAAATACAGAGACTAAAAAGACAATGGAAAAGATCAATGAAACTACAAACTGGTTCTTTGAAAAGATAAACAAAATTGATAAACCTTTAGCTAGACTCAACCAGGAAAAAAAGGGAGAGGACTCAAATAAATAAAATCAGAAATAAAAAGGGAGACGTTACAACTGATACCACAGAAATACAAAGGATCATAAGAGACTACTACGAACAATTATATGCCAATAAATTTGACAAGCTAGAGAAATGGATAAATTCCTAAAAACATACAACCTACCAACACTGACTGATGAAGAAAGAAAAAATATGAACAGACCAATTACTAGAAAGAAGACTGAATCAATAACCAAAAACTTCCCCAAATACAAATGTCCAGTACTAGACAGCTTTACAGGTGAATTCTACCAAAAATTCAAAGAAGAATTAATATCAATCCTTCCCAAACTCTTCCAAAAAATAGAACAGGAGGGAATACCTCCATACTCATCTTATGAGGTTAGCATTACCCTGATACCAAAACCAGCCAAGGACACCACAAGTAAAGAAAATTATAGGCCAATATCTCTGATGAACACAGAATGCAAAAATCTTCAATAAAATATTGGCAAACTGAATTCAACAATACAGTAAAAGGATCATATACCATGTTCAGATGGGATTTATTCTAGGAATGCAAGGATGGTTCACCATCCCCCAATCAATCAATGTATACAGCACATTAAAAAAAATGCAAGATAAAAATCATCTCAACAGATGCAGAAAAAGCATTTGACAAAATTCAACATCCATTTATGAGGAAAACTCTCAAAAAAGTGACTGTAGAGGGAACATACCTCAACATAATAAACGCCATACATGACAAGCCCATGGCTAACATCCTATTCAAGTGATAAGCTGAACACTTTTCCTCTAAAATCAGGAACAAGACAAGGATGCCCACTCTCAACATTTTTATTTGACCTAGTATTGGAAGTCCTAGCCAGAGCAATTAGGCAAGAAAAAGAAAGAAAAAGCATCCAAATCGTAAAGGAAGAAGTAAAACTGTAACTATTTGCAGGTGACATGACATTATACATAAAAAACCCTAAAGACTCCACCAAAAAACTGTTAGAACTAATAAATTAATTCAGTAAAGCTGCAGGATACAAAATCAATACACAAAAATCTGTTGTGTTTTTATACACTAAAAACAAACTATCAAGAAGATAAATTAAGAAAACAGTCCCACGTACAACTGCATCAAAAAGAATAAAATATCTGGAATAAACCTAACCAAGGTAGTGAAAGACTTGTACACTGAAAACTATAAGACATTAACTAATGAAAGAAATAGAAGAAGACACAAATAAATGGAAAGGTATTCCATGCTCATGGACTGGAAGAATTAATACTGTTAAAATGTCCGTACTATCCAAAACAATCTACAGATTCAGTGCAATCCCTATTAAATTTCCAACGGCATTTTTCACAGAAACAGAAAAAACAATCCTAAAGTTTGTATGGAACCACAAAAGACCTCAGAGAGCCAAAGCAATCTTGAGAAAGAAGAACAAAGCTGGAGGCATCATGTTCCCTGATTTCAAACTGTATTACAAAGCAGTAGTAATCAAAACAGTATGGTGTTGGCATAAAACCAGACATAGATCAATGAAACAGAATAGAGAGCCCAGAAATAAACCCACACATATATGGTCAATTAATTTATGACAGAGGAGCTAAGAATGTATGATGGGGAAAGGACAGTCTCTTTAATAAATGGAACTGGGAAAACTGGACAGCCACACATCAAAGAATTAAAGTGAACCACTATCTTACACCACAGACAAAGATTAACTCAAAACAGATTAAAGACTTGAACATAAGACCTGAAATCATCATTTGACATGGATCTTGGCAATGATTTTTTTTGGATTTGACACCAAAAACAAAGGCAATAAAAGCAAAAGGAAATAAATGGAATGACTAAAAAGCTTCTGCACAGTAAAGGAACACTGTGCACAACAAAATGAAAAGAAAACCTACCGAACGAGAGAAAATATTTGCAGCTCATACATCTGATAAGGAATTAATTTCCAAAATATACAAAAAACTGATGCAACTCAATAGAAAAAAACCAAACAATCCAATTTAAAAAATGGGCAACAGATCTACATAGGCATTTTTCCAAAGAAGATATACAGATGGTCAACAGGTACATCAAAAGATGCTTCACATCATTAATCATCAGGGAGATGCAAATCAAAACCACAATGAGGGCTTCCCTGGTGGTGCAGTGGTTGAGAGTCCGCCTGCCGATGCAGGGGACACGGGTTCATGCCCCAGTCTGGGAAGATCCCATATGCCGCAGAGCGGCTGGGCCCGTGAGCCATGGCTGCTGAGCCTGCGCATCCAGAGCCCGTGCTCCGCAACAGGAGAGGTCACAACAGTGAGAAGCCCGCGTACCGCAAAAAAAACAAAAAAACAAAACCACAATGAGATACCACCTCACACCTGTTAGAATGCCTATTATCAAAAAGGCAAAGAATAACAATGTTGGCAAAGACTTAGAGAAAAGGAAACCCTTGTTCACTGTTGGTGGGAATGTAAACTGGTATAGCCATTATGGAAAACAGTACGGAGGTTCCTCAAAGATTAAAAATAAAACTACCGTATGATCCCACAATTCCACCTCTGAGTATCTATCTGAAGAAAAGGAAAACACTAACTTGAAAAGATATCAGCACCCCCATGTTAACTGCAGCATTATTTACAATAGCCAAGATATGGAAACAACCTAAGTGTCCTCAGTGGATGCAAGAATAAAGAAAATGTGGTATACACACACTGGAATACTATTCAGCCATGAAAAAGAAGGAAATCTTGCCATGTGCAACAACATGGATGGACCCTGACGGTATCAGGCTAAGTGAAATAAGTCAGACAGAGAAAGACAATTACCATATGATATCACTTACATATGGAATCTAAAACAAAGCCGAGCTCATAGATACACAGAACAGATTGGTGGTTGCCAGAGGTGGGAGGTAGCGGGTGGGTGAAATGAGTGAAGAGGGTCAAAAGGTACAAACTTCCAGTTATGAAATAAATAAGTCATGGGGCTATAATGTACAGCATAGTGACTACAGTTAATAATATTACGCTGTATATTTGAAAGTTGCTGAGAGAGTAGATCTTAAAAATTCTCATCACACACACACAGACCTTTGTAACTATGTATGATGACAGATGTTAACTAGACTTATTGTCGTTATCCTTTTGCAATATATACAAATATTGATTCATCATGTCATACATCTGAAACTACTATAACATTATATGCCAATTATGCCTCAGGAAAAAAAAAAAGAAAAGGAAATGGTTGAGTCTCTGATCGATTCATGGGCAGGTCCATCAAAGCAGCACAGACTTTTAGTTGAGAGAGTAATAAATGACTTCTGTCTTGGGTCTCTCACACACAGCCAAAAACTTAAATCTAATTCAATCAGTTGCCCTAGACACTCATGAGAATGCAGGGTTGAATGTGTCCAAAGACCTGGTAAGAACAGTTGACTGTTGTTCCCTGGGAAGCTAAAAAGTTATTATTCTAATATGAGTCTAATTATTCTAATGTGAGTCATACAAATCAAGTTAATCTAAAAGGGATTTTGAATTCATTCTAGTTTTCTGTTATTTTTCTCAATCAACCTACAATGACCAGCATAACTGGTCATGTTTTCACTTTAAGCAGTGGCTTAATATAAAACTCAAATTTCCATTGACAGATGAACGGATAGAGAAGATGTGGTGTGTGTGTGTATATATATATATACACACACACACACAATGGAATGTTACTCAGCCATAAAAGAGAATAAAACTCAAATCTGAGCTTCCTAACTACCAGGGCAAAAAGGGAAAGTATACAGGGTACACAGCTCTTATTCTTTAATGACAAGAGCACGTAAGTTCATCACAGTAAACAGACATTTTCAGGGTCCTGAGTTCTCAATGTCAGGTTAGAACAGAGTTCCTTGCAGAGAGGGCCATTCTAAACATAACGGATAAAACTCTCAGGGACAGTTTTACAAAAAACATAAATGTCCTATATATGGCAATTTATACTCGGCATTACACTCCCAGTCTTCACTGAGGGTAAGTTCATCACAGTAAACAGACATTTTCAGGGTCCTGAGTTCTCAATGTCAGGTTAGAACAGAGTTCCTTGCAGAGAGGGCCATTCTAAACATAACGGATAAAACTCTCAGGGACAGTTTTACAAAAAACATAAATGTCCTATATATGGCAATTTATACTCGGCATTACACTCCCAGTCTTCACTGAGGGTGTAACAGTCAAGCATAGTTGGATGAAAGCAATTCTTTGGGGAAAGCGCTTTTTGGTGATTTGTTTAAATTCAAGGACAAAGTTTGCGGAAATCAATTTTGAAGAAATGTTAAATCCTGAGAGATGGCTCCTTCCCTAGTGCCAGCTACATGATTCTGAAACACCAGGCTTTGGCCCCTATCGTGAGCCCCTAAGATATCGCAGGATATAGGTTTCCTTTCAATTTGATGGATGTAACAACATCCATACTCCCTTTGAAGTCCTACGGTCTTGGTTTCCATTTTGATGATGCCACAAGCACCTGCTTTTACGACGATGAGCAAGTCTCTTTTCTGGGCTGCAGCTGCCCTAGCTGTCAAATGTGGGGGGTGGATGAGTACACTTTTAGGGTCCTTACTGTTCCTTTGGCATCCAAAGCTAAAGGTTTCTACACAGACCATTCAGCTAGAGGTTCTAAAAGTGGGTCTCACAGCCCTCAGACATGTTTTCTCTGTGGGTCCACACTGTGTATTAACAAAACAAAACAAAACAAAACAAACTGAGTTTTGCCAACATGCTTTAAAATCAGATTTTGGCCAAGAATTCAGATTAGAAATATTTGAAGGTTGGCAACTCTGAGCACGAATGGCTATAATTACCTGGACCTGAGTGGCAGATGCCCCTTTTCAGTAGGTGCCCTGGTCTGTCCTGCTTCCTCCATCTATATCCAGGTCTCTGCAACCAGATGGGTGGTGACCTGGGGTAAACTCTGAGCCACGTGGCTTTCTGCAGAGATCCCAGAACCAACAGGGTCATGTGTATAGGACTGCGGCCTTCCTAGTTCTCTCAGCGGGGCCCGCCCGCTGGGTGATGCTGGCAGTGGAAACAGTCTGCAAGACAACACACCTCACCGGCGTGCTCCTCACCCCGATGTGCCCACGCCAGCCACACCGTGTACGTGAGGGGCAGCTGCCCAGCTTCCAGGACGGCTTCAGTGCCCTGAACCCAGCTCAGGGAGGTATCCGTCCTTCTCTCATGTCACTCCTACCCAAACAAGCCCCTTGTCACTTGAACACAACTTCCCAGGGTTACAACGTTCAAGCCACAGTATCTGATTTCACAACTGCCTTGGCTCCTTACCCAAGGTGAGGAGTGTTTATTTTTCTAAATTAGAGCAAGTTTCATTGAGTCTGAAGGACTTTGCAGCCGTGCTGCAGATAAGTGACTATAATTGTCCCTCTGCCTCAGGCAACCAGCCTGGCAGGTGACTTCAGAACGCACGAAAGTACCTCCTGCAGGATGAAGAGACAGGACACCTTGCTCGCTCTACACCCCGGATGCAACCAACACTGCGGGCA
Source organism: Globicephala melas (assembly GCF_963455315.2). NCBI lineage: Eukaryota > Metazoa > Chordata > Mammalia > Artiodactyla > Delphinidae > Globicephala > Globicephala melas. The sequence goes on from NC_083328.1 coordinate 73,359,980, forward strand.
CCAGCTGCAGGAGGGATGGAGCACCTAGGGCGGTGTAGACGATCAAGTGTAGATGAACAGTCCTTTGCCGTCTGTAGAGTGGCCACAGGCCCCACGTACACTCCTCTCCATCCCCCGCCCCAATGTTCTGGAAGCTTGTTCCATGCTGATGGCCTCAAATTAACGAACTAGTCCCCCAACGACTTAAACAGCACAATTCACAGAGAACTCATACTCCTGCCCGAGTACTTCAAGGCCTCTCTGTAGTATATTTCATATTTTAAATAGACTCACTTTTTTTTTTTTTAACTCAAATTCCTTTGGAATGGTCACTTTCTATCACTCCCGTAGGCGAATAAATCTGTATTTTTCGAACACATCTAGAAGTCAATGCACAACTTTTAAATTAAAAGAAAGCTGTTCACGCACTACAGGGACCCCTCGCAGTACAGGGACCACAGTGGGAAAGACAGTGGTCCGAGGCAGGACAGCGGGTACCACGTCGGAGGTTCCCAGCCCACTCGTGTGCCCGCCCGTGGCAGCCTGGCTCCCTCACCTGTCCGGTAGCCCGTGCTGTTGAGGTACACGGCAAAGGTGCGGCTCTCGTGCTGCGACTGCCAGGAGGGCGAGGAGCAGTTCTCATTGTTGGTGTAGGTGTTGTGGTTGTGGACGTACTTCCCGGTGAGGATGGAGGAGCGCGAGGGGCAGCACATGGGCGTGGTCACGAAGGCGTTGATAAAGTGCGCCCCGCCCTGCTCCATGATGCGCCGTGTCTTGTTCATCACCTGCATGGAACCTGCAACCAGAGCGGAAGTGACATGTGAGCCAGTTTTCCAACAAGTGCGTCCCAGTCGGGCACCAAACAATTAGAGGTGGGTTCTGAGTGGTCCTCAACAGGGCAGCACCCCCATCCCGGGGGAGGGGAGTGTATGTTGGAAATCTCCAGGGACAGATTGGGGGGCACCCCTGGCATTTCTGGGCAGCGGCCAGCAATGCACAATTGGATGGTCTTGTGCAATGAGGAAGTACCCTGGGTCCCCAGTTCCACTAGACATTCATGGGGGCGGGTAGGTAAAAACCTGCTTATAAGTTATCTGAGCCTAGTGAAGAACTCTTGTCTTGCATAAACAGAACATCTTTTTTTTGCAGGGTATTAATATATGCTGACTTTTTTTTGGGAAAGCAACCACTATGTAAACAGAGAGAAGATTATACTTTGTTTCATCTGGAACTTCCCCAAGAATTGTTCCGTCTTAATGAAATCCGATCACGTCAACCTGGCAACCCCTCCCCCCTCCACCTTCTCTTCGAATACTTCTCAGCGGACATGCTCTGCATCAGTCATAACCCACTGTCGTCGCCTTTGTCCACATGGTCCTTCCAGCTTGGAACCCACTTCCCATCTCCCCGCCCCCCCAGATCTGACCCATCAGTACAGTCGCACCTCTTCTCATGGCTCTTTTTTTTAAAAATAGATTTATTTATGTATTTAGTTTTGGCTGCGTAGGCTCTTCGTTGCTGAGCGAGGGCTTTCTCTAGCTGTGGCGAGCGGGGGCTACTCTTCGTTGCAGTGTGCAGGCTTCTCATTGTGGTCTCGTCTTTGTTGCTAAGCACGGGGTCTAGGTGCGTGGACTTCAGTAGTTGTGGTTCACGGGCTCTAGGGCGCAGGCTCAGTAGTTGTGGTGCACGGTCTTAGTTGCTCCGTGGCATGTGGGATCTTCCCGGACCAGGGCTGAAACCCATGTCCCCTGCGCTGGCAGATGGATTCTCAACCACTGCGCCACCAGGGAAGCCCTTTTTTTTTTTTCTTTTTTGGCTTCTGGCTTCTGATTCCCTTGAACTCTTATCACGCATGTATTATTAGGACTTAATGATAAACCACTAGGTATGGTGATTTCACTCATGCCTATTCTTGTTTTTCAATGAAGCTGTGAGCAGAGCAAGGTATAGGAAGGAAAGGAATTTGTGTGGAAACCCTACTGTGTGCCGGTGCCTGCACACTGCCTGCTCCACTGAGGGCTCCAGGAGCTCAAAGACTGCGTGCCTTGCTCAGAGCCGAATCCCCAATGCCCCTACAGTGTGTGACACACAGTAGGTACTCAATAAACGTGTGAAGAATGGATGTGAAATCGTATACCATGGCTGGTACCCAGATACTTAGTAGGTTGAACAGAAATATTCAACGGAAATCCTTTTTCTTTTCCTTCTAAGGCCATCCTCTGTTTTTTTCTTTTCCTTGCAGTTCTTAGGGTCTATAGTGGGTTGAATGATGGTCCACCCTCCAAAGATAAGCCCCTGTCCCAAGTCCTGGCACCTGTGAATAGGACCTAATTTGGCCAAGGGTCTTCGCAGAGGTACTAAAGGATCCTGAGGTGACATCGTTGTGGATTACCTGGGTGGGCCCTAAATCCAAGGACAAGTGTCCTTCCAAGAGACAGAAGGAAGAAGACACACAGACACGGAGGGGAAGGCCATGTGAAGATGGAGGCAGAGACTGGAGGGATGCCACAAGCCAAGGAGCTCCTTGGGCCTCCAGGAGCTGGTGAACTGAGAAGGATTCACGCCCGTGCCTTTGCAGGAATCAGAGCCCTGCCAACGCCTTAATTTCACACTTCGTCTCCACAATCGTGAGGGAGCAAATTTCTGTTGTTTTAAGCCACTGGTTGACGGCCATCTGTTAGGACAGCAGTAGGAAACCAATCCAGGGTCTACCAAGCGTTTGAAGTTCTTGCCAGGGAGCTGCTGATCCCAATTCACCAACTAGCTCATCCCCTAGTGACCTGAAAACAACAAATCAGACCCCCCTTGGCACCCTGTCCCTAAAGGCTAAGAGTGAAATGGAGATTTATATGATTCTTTTATCCCATCTTTCCACCAAACAGGGAAGGAAACAGCTAGAGCTTCCCTGAGGCAAACATAGATCATATTTCTTCACTGTTTCAAACCACCTGGCAGCTTCCCGTCACACTCAGAAGAAAACCCCAATTCCTTACTGTGGCCTAAGAGCCTTCCAGACCGGCCCTCCCTGCCAACCTACCTCCCGTGTTTCTTTGACCTCATCTCTTCCCTCTCCCTTGCTCCCCTGGCTACACTGGCTTCTTCTTTGTTTCTCAAGGGCTCCAAGCTCATCCCTGCCCCAGGATCTTTGCACTTGCTCTTGCCTCTGCCTGGACTCCCTCTCCGACACTTCCCTTTGCTGGCTTGTCCCATTATTCAGATCTCAACGTAGAGGTCACCTCCTCAACAAGGCCTGGCCGACCTCCCCATCAGAAGGAGCCCCCTGTTTACTTGCTATCATACCAATGTCTGTTTGTTCTTAGCATTTCTGTCCTTCTGAAACAGTCTCCTTTACAAGTTCACTTGTTTATGACCTGCCTTTGCTTCTGCACTGAGAGTTCTGGGTGATCCAGGGCGCTGTCCACCCTACCCCCAGGAACATACAATGATGCTCTGTAACACCTCACTGAATGACCGAAGGAAACAGAGCGAAGCCTGCCCTTTCGAGCCCAGTGCTGAGGCAGTTTTATAAGGGACGCCCACCGGGAGCCAGCTGTGTTCCCTGAGGCTCTTGGCCGAGGTCAGCCCAGTGGATAGAGGAAAGAACCGGCTTTTTGTCTCAACAGGAATCGTCAGGCCTGGAACTACATGAACGTCTGTTGTCAAGGTCACATGCCCCCCTGAGAAGTCCCCAAGGGTCCCACCTGTAACTGGTGGCAATTATAGGGTTTCTACCAGGTGTGAAGTCTCCCTCTGGAGGGGATGGAGGAGGTGAGCTTTCCAACGCTGCCCTCCACCAGCTGGTGCGAACTCATCAGAACCTGCAGAGGGAGCGGGCTGCGGCCTCAGGGTCCAGCAGAGCCCCGGGCCCCACTGGCGCTGGGGTGCATCCTTCCAGCCTCCTTCAGGTTATGCATCAAATGTCACATATCTGATTCCATTTATATGTGGAATCTAGAAAAATGGTACAGATGAACCTATTTGCAGGGCAGGAATAGACACGTGGATGTAGAGAATGGACGGGTGGACACAGAGGGGGAAGGGGAGGGTGGATGTATTGCAAGGTTAGGGTTTACATATATATGCTACCAGGTGTAAAATAGATAGCTAGCGGGAACCTGCTGCCTAGCCCAGGGAGCTCAGCTCAGCTCTGTGATGCCGTAGATGGGTGGGATGGGGGTGGGGTGGGAGGGAGGTCCAAGAGGGAGGGGATATACGAATACTAGAGCTGATTCCCTTTGTTGTACAGCAGAAACTAACACAACATTGTAAAGCAATTATACTCCAATAAAAAAAAAAAGGTCACATATCTGAGAGGCCTTCCCTGGCCTCACACTGAATCTGCCGCCCCTCCTTCCAGCACCCCTACACCCCCTCCCTGCTTCACTTGCTCCCCAGCACTTACTGCCCTCGGACAGTTCTCTTATTTGCATGTTGCCCACTGATCCCACCGGACAGCTCCACGGGGGCAGAGATCTAGGCTTACTTTGTTCACTGTTGTCCTCCCAAGCCCAGAACAGTGCCTGGTACATACTGACTGCTCAACAAGTATCTGCTAAATCAACAAAAAAAATTATCTCACTCTTTGCGTTTCCATATAATTCAGGAGCCCACGCTGGTTTGTGTCCATGATATGCACGCGTGTGTCTGTGTCGTGTGCAGTGGATTTAAAAAATTTGACTTTAAAAAGCACCAGATGATGTGCACTCTACTGTGCCACACTCCCCAGCCCTCCCTATAGTCTCACACCAACTTTGCCCATTCACATTACCTGCCTGGTCCCTGAACACCCTGGTTTGGCCACTCTTAATATAACTTAGCTGTTGAGACAGCTCCGACTTGTCCCTGGGGTAGAGGGCAGTGTTCCACGTCAATAACAATCATTACCATTAATGTGGTGACTGTCACTGGCTGAATGTTTGCTGTATGCACTATGCTGGGCACACAATGTGCATCGCGTTACTTAGTCCTCCCAACAAACCATTTAACAGAAGAGGGAACTGAGCACAGGAGTTAAATGACTGGTCACAGCCACAGAGCTGGGGAAGTGGGATGTGAGGACTCCAACCCAAGCTTGTCTGACAGCAGAGGTGGACGCTGGGTGTCACGTTCAGGAAACGTCCAGTTTATAGCACGCAGGAGGTGATGATAATGAACCCAGGAAGGGCACAGAGGTCCCCACACACTTGGTCAACTCTCGGCTTCCATGAGGCTCAGAATCGTCCCCTGGACTATCAGGTCCCCTCATCATCCCAGAGGGGACTTTAGCTGGCACACCAGTGAGACTGGCACAGGGTCACATCGCCAAATGCCAGGGACCCCAGCAGTGGGAAAGTGATTCCCGTTCACTCTTTCTGATCAACTCCAGGAGAAAGTCTCGGGTGGCTGCGGTCACGTGGTCACGTCCTTAACACCCTCACGCCTCCTATTTCAACAGGAAGAGCCCCGGCCACCCGGCTGGAGCTCTGGGCGGGCAGCTGTGTTAGCTTATACTGGATTGCCCGATTTAATTTCCTTTGACTTAGGGCAAGCGATGCTAGCTTCTCTCATTTAGGGCAGTGGAATCCTGTTCTTAAAAAACAATCACGTCTGTTTAAAAAAAAGTAAATAGTAGTACAGGTGGCGAGGTGGCAAGGTGAGGGGATGGCTGGCGTTTGGCACAACCTGCAACTGTCTACCCGGTGACGTTACTGGTTAAGAGACACCTCGGGTGTACCCTGAGCCCCTCCCCTCTCCTCCAGTGACACAGGCGACGATCTTGGCTACTCCTTGGTCCCAGCTGTCTGTTCCCACATCCAATCTATCAGCAAAGCCTGGTGTTCTTTCTTCAAGGAACATCGAGACTCAGAGTCCTGTCGCCTCCTCGCCGGGCAGCGGTCATCCTCTTTCCTCTGAATTAGGTCAGCTGCTTCCTGCCTGGACTCCGGCCGTTTATTCCCCGAGGAGTAGCCAGAAAGCCTCCTCTTCTCAGCACTCTCCGTGGCTCCCACCCGCTCGGAGAGCAGAGTCCCCGCGGTTGTCCGCAGGCCCTGCGGGCTCCGGGCCCCCTTCCGCACCCTGTCTCCGCAGCCACGGCAGCCTCACTCCCGCCTCAGAGCCTTTGCCCGTGCTGTTCCTCCCGCTGGGAACGCCTTTCCCCAGCACCTCCAGGGTCCGTGCCCTCACCCCCTTCTTGTCTCTACTCAAAAGGTCTCTTCTTGCGGGGAGGGGGGACATACGGGTAGGGGATTGAGAGGTACAAACTATTAGGTATAAAATAAACTACAAGGATATATTGTACAACGCGGGGAAATACAGCTCACGTTTCACAATGACTGTGGATGGAGTATAACCTCTAAAAACTGCGAATCACTACCTAGTATGCCTGTAACTGAATACGGTACAGCAACTATACTTCAATTAGAAGAATAAAAGTTCTCTTCTGAGTGAGGCCCACCCTGCCCACCACATCCGCAATTTTACTCCCCTGCCCGAGATTTCACATCCTCTTCCTCGCTTTACATTTTCAACTCCGCACGTGTTGCTCTAACATGTTATACACTTCGGCACATTTACATATTTATCTTGCTGGTCACCCCCTGCAGCCCTAGATGTCACAGCCATGAGAGCTAGGGCCACTGACCACACCTCACAGCCCTGAAGCCTAGAACAGTGCCCGGCACATAGTAGGTGTTCAATAAATATTGCTCGAAAGCATGAATCTAGGGCGCTCCAGGCAGAATCAAGCCTTTGACTGCTGTTCACAGACTGAAGAGAAAGAAGGAAGCAGCTGGTAGTGAGGACTTGGCCCTGCGCAGGCTCCAGAGACTGCAGAAAGGACAAAGCTGGCCATCCACCCGACCTGTGAGACCCTTCTGGAAGGCAAGGGGGCCGCCACCTGGTGAATAATTCACCTGCAGTCAGCAGCCTCGAATGCTGCGTTGGCCAAAGGCAAACTACCGGAGGAACTGTTTCTTTCTTTTAATGGGCTCCAACCCAGGGTCTCAAAGCCCTTGCACCGCCATCCTCCTTATTGCAAGGCAAATGAATGATGGTCCACGCTTTCCAGCAGTTCCCCGCACCTGTCTGCTCGGGGCGCTCACCCCGGCCCAAATAAGCCGGCTGAAGGGGAGCTGTGTCAATCCACTATTAAGGCACAATTTAACAGTGCCCTGAAATGACAGCCGCACCTGTGCGTAAGCAGCACGACATGTTAAGCCTCCCCTTGGGGACCGTAACCTGTTTTATTAAAGCTGCCACGTTGATGAGGCTCGATAAATCCACATCTGGAGCAGGAAAACATATGATCTAATCTCCTTGCCCAGCACAGACCTAATGCAGATGGACAGCTCTGAGGGGAGGGAAGGGCCCGGAAGACCAGGCCACACAGAAATAAAAAGGCCAGCCAACCAAAACTTCTGTCATCCAACACAAGCCTGGGGACATGCAGACGAAAACAGACCTGGCTTCTTTCCGTGATCAAACCTTCCGCCCTCGCTGGGCCAGGGTGAGGTCACCCTGACACCTTCCTCGGTGACTCTAATAGACTGCGGAGGCCTCACCGCCCCCCTATGATGGCGACTTAAATTCTGGTGCCCAAACCACCCACCTGCCAGAAACACGGTGCTTCCTCCACGTACTCATCCGCCCGTCCCCTTTCTGATTGCTTTTGCGGGGGGCTCTCAGTGTACCACCTGGGCTACTATTTATTTGATTGGATATTTTTCTCTAATGTGACTTTAAAAAAGTAAACTTTCATCTCAACCCAAGTAACTATGTGAAATTCTGCATTTGATGTGCTACTTAGATTTTTTTTTGGGTGCATATCGAAAGAAGTTTGTAAGTAGTAAAATCAATGTTTGTCGACCTGTCACACAAGACGATTTCGTGCACGGCCTGTGTCCTAAAAAGGCATTTTGGGAGATGCTGATTTAATGTGCTCTTCTAAAGGTTTGGGTCAGGGCAACTGCTATCTCTGGGGACTTAGCAGGTGCTGGGGGCTCTCAAGATTCAAAATATGACCCAATTTTGGCCATTCCTGGGACTTGGGTGGCTCACATCTACTTTCTGTCCTAGAGCTCTGTGTCAACTAGGAGAAGATGCACCCTACGTGCCACCCCCGCCCCAAGACAAAGTCCTGCGGCCCCCAACTTGGGTGGCATTACATAGGAGGCATTGGTTTTGATGGATAACTAAAGAGATGATGTTTTCTGATGTTTGTTTTCTTAAAATTATAGGTAAATAATTGGAGTCTGTGATGTCGGACCCTCCTTGGGAAGTAGTGGGAGATGAGACACGGTTAGCAAACCCAGGGTCTTGACTTAAATCTATGTTTAACCATGGCTTTTTCTTACCTAGACTATTGCAGAATTTTAACTGAGAAAAATATATGCAAAGCCTTTAGTTCAATGCTTGGCATACAGAAAGGACTCAAAACATGTTAGCTTTAAAAAATTTAAATTACAGTAGCTCCCAACTATATATGGTGTAACACAGGGCTCACAAAGCAAGAGCCTTTGGACAGACTCTTGTCTGCGTGTGTTGGATTTAGGTCTGCTCAGAAGTGTTTAAAAATCTGAATTAATTGCTAACTTTTATTTGGGAGATTTCACATCAATCCTGATTTCAGGCTTTGCATGAAAATACACAGATCTGGGCTTGATGGGCCCACAGGTGGGTGGATCTGAGTAGCAAAGGCTGGCTTCAGAAGGGCTCCCCTCCGGTTCTGCATGGTCCCCATCAGGGCCACTTCCCTCATCTGTGGTACCAGCCTGGCCCTGCAGGCACTGGGTTTGCAACCGGTAGCTGATTCTACTCCAGCTGAACTGACCAGCTAAGTAAACTCGCAAAGTAACACTGTGGCCTGGAGACCCACAGAGCCTAGGCTTTAAGGGAGCAAAGAGGGTGTGTGGGTTTGGGTAAAGGCTGGTACAGAGCCTTGACCAGGACAGGCCGGGGGTGGGGGCCGTGAGCTCGGTGGGGAAGCACGTGTGTCCTATACCACCTCGTGGTGCCCATCATTTAACCATACACCCCCTGCTGGGGGCGCTGCCCCTTCGGGGTACCCTTGCTCCTGATCTCTGGTGTGGCTGAGACCCCAGGTTGCCCACCAATAACTGTTTCCCCTTCTTCCTTATTAACACGCCCTGATTTTAATCTTCAACACACCCAGCTAGGAAACTGCATTTCCCAGACTCTCTTGTAGCTACATGTGGGAGTGGTCCTTCCTTTAACCTTCCAGATCCACTGTCTGCCTCGTTCTCCAGCCCAGGGAGCTGACCTGGATGGGTTGTATCCACAAGGGGCTTTATACTCTGGCTTTGGACTAGGTCTGGCTAATGGGGGGTCCTGGCAGGAGATCAGCAAAAGGAAGAACTGAGGTTCGGGTATGGATTCCTCCATCTTGCTCCCTGTGGTGTCAACAGAGGGTGAGAGCTCCTACTGAATGGCCCTGTGTCATGAGTTTCCAGTAATCATTTGCTGTCCTCACCCTCTTGGTCTTGGAGTGGGGATGACCCCACTGTTACTAACTAGCCTCGAGTGCTGCACTATCACTAGTGATCTCCCCACACTTGCTCATACCTTAGCAAAAAAGTTAAACCCTCCTTGAATAACTCAAGTTTGAATGTGTCTTGTATTTCCTGCTGAGATTGTGTGGCTAATTAAATAAGTTCTGTCCGTGTTGTAGGTGATGTTTGGGATGCGGTTCTTAAAGGGCGCTGACTTAACTTGAAGGTCCATCCTTTTTGCCCTTCTGCTTCCTCCTCCACCTTGCTGCCTGGAATGTGGCTGTGATAGCTGGAGCTCCAGCAGCTATTCTGAATGATGAAGGTGACCTTAAAGATGGAAGCCACACAGTAAGCATAGTAGAATACAAAAGTAGAGAAGGAGCTTGGGTCCCTCATAACCTTGAAGCCACCAGGCTGGCCCTGAACTGCCAACTTCCAGACGTTTTTATGTGAGTAAGAAGCAAAACTCTGTCTTGTTTAAGCCACTGTTATAATTTCTTTTACATGCAGCCAACCCTAATGCTGACACACTTAGCTTCCAGAACTTAAGTGATCTCCTAAGTGTTGCTGAATTAAAAAGAAAAAACGTTGCAGGAATGTGCTTGGCAAGTTGAACACCGGGGTGGGTCCACATGAGCCTCTCTTCTTCCTGAGATAACCTGCATCTACATGTTTTTCTAACTCCAGTGAGCAGCGGCAGGAATGTCAGGACTTGGTATCTCAGAGAGGCTACACTGGAAGTTACCACCGATCTGGCGTCCGGAATCTGGGCACACTATCCTGGGCTTCCAGCCATTTGGCCCCTGCAAAGCACCCAAGCCTGCAATTTAGAATTGATTTCTGGATATCAGGCTGCAGCACAGGGTGTGGTTTCCTTGTGTTCACAGAAAAGAGGCAAACAAATGCCTGGCCAGAAGCCCCCCTGAGCCTCTCTCGCAAGAGCCAGCCTTTCCTACAAGACAGCCCTCCAGGCTGAAGGCCTGCCGTTTTCAGGATCACAGGCCCCTCTGAGAATCCAGGGAGGGTCTCCGACCCAGGAAAGCACAAACAGGCACACGATCTGCATATAATTCCCACCCTCCCCCACCCCAGGCCCATCCAGGCCTGGGCCTCCCCCCTGAGCTTCTGTCTCTGAAGGCTGGCTGCCTTGGACAGCTCCTCTTGGCTTTTCATGGGCATCTGCAACTTACCAGGTCCAGAACTGAGCTCCAGACCAAAGCTTTTCCCCATCTCTGTAAACAGAAAATCCCTCCTTGCAGTTGTTCAGACCAAAACCTTGGAGTTATTCTGGACTCTTCTCTCCCACTCCACAACAGATCCATGAGCACATCTTATCAGCTCCACCCTCTAACTCTGGGCAGCGTCTGACTACTTTTTCCACTCTGGTCTGAACCACCATCATCTTGTGCTTGGACCATTGCAGTAGACCCCTCACTTCTCCTATTATATCTCTTCAATCTATTCTCCATAAAATAGCCAAAGGAGTCTTATTAACACGTAAGTCAGGTGATGTCAATGTCCTTGCTCGTGTCCATCTCATTTAGAAAGCCACAGTCCTCCCTCCGGTTCAAAGGTCCTGCATGATCCCCCCGCCCCCCGCCATTGCCTCTCAGACCTCATCTCTTCCCGTCTCTTTTGCTCATGCTGCTCTGCCATTGTGGGCCATCTGCTGCTCTGGGAGCCTGCTGGGACTGCTTCTGCTTCAGGGCCTTTGCATTCACTGTTCCCTCTGCCTGGAATGCTCTTCCTGGGGGAGGTTCCTTGACTCATTCCCTTACCTTCTTTGCCTAAATTTCCCTTTCTCAGTGAGGCCGCCCTACATAAAATCACAACCCTCCCTTTCCCCTCCCCTCCTTGCTGACTTCCCTTCCTTTCTTTTTAATATATTTTTCAGAGCGATTGGGAAAATCTCTGTGTTTGGATGACCCTTGGAGACCAACAGGGTCTCCTTAACCCTCAGACACAAGAGTTACTGCCAGGTGGCAGTTACATAAGCGTGGCCCCAACGTTCAAAGCCCGTGACTCACACTCGAGAAAGTCCTTTCCTTTTCTAGTCTCCATCCTGTTGATTATGTCAAGGAGAGAGTCTCAGGGAGGGGCTGCTTCACCTTTACCGCCTCTCTCAAAACTGCCCATCACCTTTTTTTTTAACAGCTTTATTGGAGTATAATTGCTTTACAATGGTGTGTTAGTTTCTGCTTTATAACAAAGTGAATCAGCTATACATATACACATATCCCCATAGCTCCTCCCTCTTGCCTCTCCCTCCCACCCTCCCTAACCCACCCATCTAGGTGGCCACAAAGCACCGAACTGATCTCCCTGATCTCCCTGTGCTATGTGGCTGCTTCCCACTAGCTATCTATTTTACGTTTGGTAGTGTATATATGTCCATGCCACTCTCTCACTTCCTCCTAGCTTACCCTTCCCCCTCCCCGGTCCTCAAGTCCATTCTCTAGTAGGTCTGTGTCTTTATTCCCGTCTTACCCCTAGGTTCTTCATGACCTTTTTTTTTTTTCTTTCTTAGATTCCATATATATGTGTTAGCATATGGTATTTTTCTCTTTCTGACTTACTTCACTCTGTATGACAGACTCTAGATCTATCCACCTCACTACAAATACCTCAATTTTGTTTCTTTTTATGGCTGAGTAATATTCCATTGTATATATGGTCACCTTATCTTCGATAAAGGAGGCAAGAATATACAGTGGAGAAAAGACAGCCTCTTCAATAAGTGGTGCTGGGAAAACTGGACAGCTACATGTAAAAGTATGAGATTAGAACACTCCCTAACACCATACACAAAAATAAACTCAAAATGGATTAGAGACCTAAATGTAAGACCGGACACTATAAAACTCTTAGAGGAAAACATAGGAAGAACACTCTTTGACATAAATCACAGCAAGGTCTTTTTTGATCCACCTCCTAGAGTAATGGAAATAAAAAGAAAAGTGAACAAGTTGGACCTAACGAAACTTAAAAGGTTTTGCAAAGCAAAGGAAACTACAAGCAAGACGAAAAGACAGACCTCAGAATGGGAGAAGAGATTTGCAAATGAATTAACGGACAAAGGATTAATCTCCAAAATATATAAACAGCTCATGCAGCTCAATATTAAAAAACAAACAACCCAATCCAAAAATGGGCAGAAGACCTAAATAGACATTTCTCCAAAGAAGATATACAGATGGCCAAGAAGCACATGAAAAGCTGCTGAACATCACTATTAGAGAAATGCAAATCAAAACTACAATGAGATATCATCTCACACCAGTCAGAATGGCCATCATCAAAAAATCTAGAAGAAATAAATGCTGGAGAGGGTGTGGAGAAAAGGGAGCACTCTTACACTGTTGGTGGGAATGTAAATTGATATAGCCACTATGGAGAACAGTATGGAGGTTCCTTAAAAAACTAAAAATAGAACTACCATATGACCCTGGAATCCCACTACTGGGCATATACCCTGAGAAAACCATAATTCAAAAAGAGTCATGTACCAAAATGTTCATTGCAGCTCTATTTACAATAGCCCAGAGATGGAAACAACCTAAGTGTCCATCATCCGATGAATGGATAAAGAAGATGTGGCACATATATACAATGGAATATTACTCAGTCATAAAAAGAAACGAAATTGAGCTATTTGTAATGAGGTGGATAGACCTAGAGTCTGTCATACAGAGTGAAGTAAGTCAGAAAGAGAAAGACAAATACCGTATGCTAACACATATATATGGAATTTAAGAAAAAAAATGTCATGAAAAACCTAGGGGTGAAACAGGAATAAAGACACAGACTTACTAGAGAATGGACTTGAGGCTATGGGGAGGGGGAAGGGTAAACAGTGACAAAGCGAGAAAGAGGCATGGACATATATACACTACCAAACGTAAGGTAGATAGCTAGTGGGAAGCAGCCGCATAGCACAGGGAGATCAGCTCGGTGCTTTGTGACCGCCTGGAGGGGTGGGATAGGGAGGGTGGGAGGGAGGGAGACGCAAGAGGGAGGAGATATGGGAACATATGTATATATATAACTGATTCATTTTGTTGTGAAGCTGAAACTAACATACCATTGTAAAGCAATTATACTCCAATAAAGATGTTAAAAAAAAATAAAAAAAAATAAAAAGGCAAATTCAAATAATGTGGTTAGATGGGCTAATCACACATAAACATTATAATGGGAAAGTCTATCCAATTCTTTGAAGATGACTTACAGAAATGCAGACAAAGAAAGAGTTGGAATTAGCAATTCTTGATTTACAAGTTGAGTCTTTAGAAAAACAGAAGCATAACTCTGAAAGCAACTCAAAATCCACTCAGACTCTTTCCTATTTTCCCTCAGACATTTGCAGATATTGTTAAAAAAAATCAGGACATTGGAAGTACAATTGTACTTCACCTAAGAAATAGAAGGAAAAATTTAAATAGTAAATACCCTAGATTTCTGCTAATAGACAAATATGCTCCAAAATTTTTTTTTTTTTTTGCGGTACGCGGGTCTCTCACTGCTGTGGCCTCTCCCGTTGCGGAGCACAGGCTCCGGACGCGCAGGCTCGGCGGCCATGGGTCACGGGCCTAGCCGCTCCGCGGCATGTGGGATCTTCCCAGACCGGAGCACGAGCCCGTGTGCCCTGCATCGGCGGGCGGACTCTCAACCACTGCACCACCAGGGAAGTCCATGCTCCAAAACTTTTAAGAGAAAAATTGCGTACTTTCCCTTGAAGATGTAAATCTTAACCGTGCTTTTAAAATGTAAACAGCTAAGAAGGAAATTAAAACTCTGCCTAGACTAGAAAATAAAGAATAAGGAACTATTTGGAAATTGGGCAAATAAAAAACCTTAAGTATCTTTCTCACAATTACCCATATTATGGTTAAAATTTTAAAATAAAATTATAAGTTCTGTAAAAAAAAAAAAAAAAAAGAATGAAATTAGAACACTCCCTAACACCATACACAAAAATAAACTCAAAATGGATTAAAGACCTAAATGTAAGGCCAGACACTATCAAACTCCTAGAGGAAAACATAGGCAGAACACTCCATGACATAAATCACAGCAAGATCCTTTTTGACCCACCTCCTAGAGAAATGGAAATAAAACCAAAAATAAACAAATGGGACCTAATGAAACTTCAAATCTTCTGCACAGCAAAGGAAACCATCACCTTTTATAACAAAGCCATCCAGGCCTCGGCCTCAGGGGAGGCAACATCTTGCTGAGAGGTGAAAACACTGCTGTTCTCATTAGACTTGGTCTTGCAGTGACCTTCACTAGTATCCACTAGTGAAAAACCAGTGGATACCAGTGTTTCATATACAGTCATAATTAAAGCTTCCTGTTAAAATAATACTTAAGCTTCAAAAGGTAAGTCCAGTTCAAGTCATAGAACAGACGGTCCTGCGATGTCGCAAATACTCTCTTGCTCCAGGCAAGGACCATGTCCAACTCATCCTGGTGTCTCAGAGCCTGTTCCAGGCCTGGAGGCTCACCAAGGGTTTGCCTGGATTGAATTAAACTAGTAAACCCGGCAGAGTCCACCGGTTTCAAGGCCTATTTGAAGGACACATGCAAACGAGACCTTGGCTTCTGTATTCTCCCTCTTCTACCCTCCTGGTAAAGAGGGTGGCCAAGACCCTGCTGGTCTCCAAGGGTCATCCAAACACAGGGATTTTCCCAATCACTCTGAAAAATACATTAATAATGGAGGCCACTTACTGACCAATACGCCCTGGAACCTGTTCCCCCGGGCACTGGACACTTTCAAATGACAACTCAGGGAGGCATGTTAAATGTACCCCCCTCACAATTAGGAAACAGAAGGAGCCCCTCTTCTGTGCTGTGTCCCATACCAGCTCTCTCATCCAGACCCTAATTAGGATGGATGGCTGTTCTCCGCCCCGGGACTGGAAGAAAGGCCTGGAATCATCTTAGTTGCGAAGTCTCCAGCCCCAAGAACCATCAGAACTGCCGCCTGGATGAGCAGAAAATAGCAGATGATAAATTTTTTAGGACTACCCTCTGTGTGCCAGTTGTTGCTGACTGTGAGATAACGTGCTGGCCTTTTGGGGGAACATGCATTATTGATCTGGGTCTGTCTGGTGGTTTATAAAAATCCCCCCTCCCCCCTCTACCACCTTGCCATCATCCCTCACCTCCTAAAAGAAGCACAGCCTCCTCCAGATGCTGTTGGAGGGGCTGTGGCTCCTTCGCAGAAGGGAAGACTTGTAGGCAGCGATCTGCGCAAGTGAGTGCTGCGGGGGGAAAGTGACAGATACCACCAAACACGAGGGATCCAAACCTACTGCGTCCACTTCCCAGAATTTATCTTTCAGAAATCCTCGCTCACCTATGCAAAGATGCACGTATAAAGACATTCTCAGCAACGGTATTGGTAATAGTGGAAACTACTAACAAACACACTCCCAATGTGGAAACAACTGAATAGCCATCCCAGGAGACTGGTTAAGCAGAGGAGTGGTTAAGACCACAGGCTCTGGGTTCAAATCTCATTTAGCCACGTTCTAGCTGTGTGACCTTGGACGAGTGACTTCATTTCTCTGGGCCTCAGTCTCTCCATCTAAAGTGAAGAGGATGTTGTAAGTTAGCCCTGGTTTTCTCTGCTTTCCTCTCTCCCACGTCCTCATCACACCTGGAGGCCCTTTCCTTATATTTCCATATGCTGCTGGCTTTATTTGAGAGTCACAGGTGCAAACTTACAATCAGATTCTGACACGAGGCTTAGTTAGATCACGCAGCTGCAGCAAAAATGCGGCGCTCCTAAGAGTGCATGTTCAATCATTCACCTGGTTCCAGCCAAAGATCTAGGAGTCGCCACTAATGCGCCTCCTTTCCTCACCACCCACAGCCCCCGTCCAACCCGTTCACGCATGTCTTCCGGGTTCCACTGTTCCTGCCCTGGTCCAGGCTTCCATCCTCGCCTGCCCCGTTATGGTCCTGTCCTCCTAATGTCATTTATTTCAACGTAACAGCCAGAGGGATCCTACTGGAACCTAAGTCAGGTCACAGCCCCTCCTTTGCTCAAGGCCCATTTTCACTCATGTCTGTTTCACTAAGAATAAAACTCAAAACCCTCACCATGGCTGCAAGGTCCCGCACGACCTGGCCTCATCTCTCTCCACTTATACCCGGGGTCCCTCCACCTGGCTCACAGGCATTCTTTCTGTCCCAACCCACCAAGCTCATTTCTAACTGTCTTTGCCTTTCCTGTTCTCTCCAGCTGGAGGGATCCTTCCCCAGATCTCCCGCTCCCGGCACAGTGCGCCGCACAGAGTAGATGCTTAATCAATATCTGCTGAATGCATGAATAAACGTCCAGGGGGGTCCCCAGGCAGAACTACGATGGAAACAGCTTGAGGGGCCCCATGAGGCAAGACCAAGGTGCCCTGAGGTCAGGTGCTGCCTGTGAGCACTCTTTGCAAAATTCTGCCAGAAACAATACTCACAGTCCTATGGACACTTTCCGTAGGCTCCCCATGGCTATCGAATGTGGCTCATTCTAAATGCTGCCTGTGAGATAGGTATCATGTGTGTCAAACTGTCAATAAAAGCCCTGGGCTTTGACTGCTTCCTGGCTGCAAATTCTTTTTGCACAGATAAATTCCCTGAGAAACATCTATACTTGCGTTCATTAATACAAATCATGATAAGGAATGGCTCGGATGTACAGAAATCACCTTTACTTGGTGCTTAAAAGACTGATTCGTATTTTTAATAATGGATCCAAAAAGGGTGCAGACTCGCAGTTGGATCTTCACCGCAATCTTATGTTTGGCTGCAAAGGCTTTTCCAGTAAACCTTTAAATTTGTTGTGACCAACAACAGTCAGTTGCCCTTCGATAGTGGACAGAGGCTAAAGGCCCACCACTCACCTGGTCCACTACTGGCACTCTTTACCACAACCCAGGAGAACCTCCAAGATCTGGCTCCCTTCCTTCTCTCCAGGGTCATGCTATTACCCTTCCTCAGGCTCCGGCCACATCTGTCTCCTTGGTCCTGCCTCAGGGCCTTTGCACACGCTGTTCCCTCTGCTTGGAAGGCTTTTCCCCAGATCTTCACAATACCCAGTAGTATGTCTATCATCATCACTGATGATGAGAAGGGAAATCTAACTTATAGGATAAGGAAAATGCAGAGGGGCTTGTATGCTGTCCAGTACGGTAGCTATAAATGGTTCCTGAGCACTTGAACGGTAGCTGGTCCTGAGATGTCCTCGAAGTGTAAAGTACATGCCAGATTGTAAAAGCAATATAAAAAATGTAAACTATCTCATTAATGATTTTTATATTGATTATATGTTAAGATGACAATAATTTGGATATATTGGGTTCAGCAAAATATGTCTTTAAAATTAATTTCCCCCGTTTCTTCTTAATTTTTAAAAAAGTATAGAAGGTTTAGAATTACTTATGTGATTTGCATTTGTGGCTCGCCTCCCTAGATGCACCTCTAGGGCAGCGCTGTGTAGGGTTTAATGTGGAGAAATGGAACCAGTAAAATCAGTGAATTCGAAGGGGGAGAAGACACAAGAAAAGGAGAAAGAA
Organism: Globicephala melas; assembly: GCF_963455315.2. Lineage (NCBI taxonomy): Eukaryota > Metazoa > Chordata > Mammalia > Artiodactyla > Delphinidae > Globicephala > Globicephala melas. Next base: position 73,378,023 of record NC_083328.1, read on the forward strand.
GACTGACATTGAGAGAGACCCCCAAAGGTAAGCTGGAAATGTAGGTGGAGTTTGACCCTGGGGAACAGAAGGTCCAGCTGAGGTTGACTCTGGGGGCCTCCTTCCTGGTGGCCTCATTTATGGGGATTTCTTCTCAGGCGAATGAAAATGTGGTGAGAAATGCCTCATGTAAATGAAGACGCCCAGCTGGGTGGAGGAGCCCAGGGCCTTGCTTGGCAGGGACAGGGAGAATTCCAGGATGGTTTACACAGTGAAGCGAGGATACGGCTCAGGGAGGACGCTGTGTGGGCGATAAAGGGAGGGTGCCCTTTTCCTGCTTGCCATCGGTGTAAATGAACTACATCTTGGCAAGGGCCCCTGTCCTCACCCGCTCTCCCTGGAGCCCACAGCACTAAGAGGGGAAGCAGCTCAGGACGAGAGGCGGCTGCCCTCACCCTCCTGAAGCATCAAACCTGTGAATTGAGTCGGGTCACCGGCGATAGGGCCCACCTTCCCTTCCCCTAGATGCCACCAAGGAAGGCTGAGCCCACCCAAACCTGTTAAGATTGGTGGAGCAGGGGTGCACACACACACACACACACACACACACACACAGACGCACACACATAAAACGCACACACATGCCCCAGGCTGGTTTCTTCTTTCTGTTCAGCGTCAGCTCAAATATCACCTCCTCTGAGGGGCCCTCCCTGATAACTAATCCAAAAGAGCTCTGACCATCCCTCCCCCACATCCAGCACCCTCTTCAGTTACCCCAGAGCAAGAAGTTACCCCAGAGCAAGAAGCATACCCCTTCTTGAAATTATCTTCCATGTGAACTAGCAATGATTCTGATTATCCGTCTCCCTCATTCCAAGAGAGTAGAGACTGTGCCTGCCTGACTCACTACTGAAGTTCCAGGCCCTAGAATATTGCCTGGAATGTAGTAGGTTCTCAATAGAAATTGGACAGAAATAATGAATTGGTCTTAACATCTCTTCTCCTTAAGACTTTGGAGGAATCTAGGAATGGTCCCGCATTAGAAAAAGGTTGGAGACCCCTAACCTCGAGGACCCAGCTGTGCATTCACGCGTGTGGGACCACCCCAGGACTTGGTTCAATCGACTGGACATGAACCCTGCAGGGTCTACCCGAGCATCCTGCATCAGGATCCTGAGAGCCAGCACGGTGAGCTTGGTAGATACCGCCTGCCAGCGGCCAGGGTCTTACCGAGCTCCACATCCTGGTCGTCCGTCAGCACGAGGATGATGTTGGGACGGATGTTTCTGCGGTCCCTCTGAAACCTGCCTTTCAGGCGGTGGTGGGACAGGAACGCCACACTTCCATCCAGGAGAGAGAAGACAGTTGCAGAGAGCAAGCAAAGCAGGACACCGGGGGGCGCCATTTTACGTTCCCGCTGATCCCTTGTTTCTGGCAGGATGCAGGAGTCTGGAGCTGTGTTTTGTGGATTTGTTTCTTTTCTCTCCTCCCTCTCTACTCACGGATCTAAAGTAAGAGGAAAAGATTCAGGTCAATCTTTCTGTAAAGGCTGCCCAACTGCTCAGACTTGCATAATGATTTCTACGATGCCTTCTGGCAGTGACAGTGAGAGTTTCTTTGATCAGGGACAGCTACAGCAGAACAAAAACCCAACTCGGCTAAAGTTACAAGGAAAGTATCTGCAACTGGCTCAGAGAACAGACTGGCAGGAAAGCCTTCGGAGACTACTTCTGCAGACAGAACTCCTCTCTTGGACCCAGCGATCCTCCGGATGCGTTGGCGGCAGCCCAAGTCCCGAGTCAGGTAGTCAGCCTGTCTCTGAACCGTCCAACCAATGCAAGACAAATTGCCCCCCAGTGAAAGGAAAGGAAAAAGCCCAGTCTGGAGGAGCAGACATTTCTGGTCATCTGTTCTCTGCCAGCCCCACGGAGGATGCAGAGGTGAGCGGACGGAGCCCCAGCTCTCAGGTAGCGTGCGATTTGGGGAGGGGTCTGGACGAGCCAGGCTGATGCTTTGGGCTGGACAACTCTGTTTCAGGCCTGGCTCTGTCACTCACCAGCTGGGTCTCCCCATCGATAAGCCAGCAAGGAACCTCAGTATCCCCACGAATAAAATGGGGGTACATGACTGTTATAAGAACTCAACCCAACGGGGATGCTTGCAAAGGTCCCCCCATCAACAGATCCCGTAACTGGGCAAGTTATTCGTATTGGTTTTACGTGGCAAAATAAACAAAATGACAACAGAGAAAACTGAGAGCTAAAAAGCCGAGGGAGAAGAACTGTCACATTCCACTGCAACCTTGGTCACCCCCTTGACCCCGGGTCAGATGGGGTCACAAGCAAAGGTAGGGGAGGGGAAGGTGGGCCAGCTAATCTTGGTTCAGGCGGGTCTCAGATCTCACTCTGCTCTTTGCTCTCTGCAGTCATTTTTCTACTTCCTGAGGAAATAAGCCTTCAAGTCCTGTCCAGATATAGACTTTTGGTCTCATTTGTCTAAAAGGAAAGAAAAAGCAAGCAAGCAGACGTGTTGGGAGGAAACCAAGGTCGCTGGAGTCGGGCTGAGTCACCGTTCCCGTGACCTTGAACGACTCCATTTGCCCTTGCTGTCATGGGCAACCCCACCCCACCCCAAGCCACAGCTCAGCGGACTCATCACGGACCCCAGGTTCCGCACAGGGGGACCTGTATCACCTCTCCCAGGGACAGCACCAGCCTTCTAAGGGGTCTCCCACTTCCTCCCCTGCCCCCACCCTCCATGCCCCCCAGGGGAAGCCAGCAGGATCTTTCTAAAATTCAAATCCAAATATACGACTCACAGGGTCTGGACTAGGTGAGACCAGGGAGGTGCTCAGTGCACAGGTTTGAAGGGGCACCCACTCCAGGTGGACGGGTGCAAGGCACTCAGCTCACCTTAGTCCCAGCCCTGTCATTCACCTGCTCAGACCCTCCCCTGGCTTCTCATGGCTTGGGGTCCAAAATGCAGACTCTCCACCAAGCCCACACAGGGCGGGTGTGATCCGACCCCTCTCCACCTCTCCCCGGTCCTCTCGATTGCTCTCAGGCCCTGGCTTCTTTCTGTCACTTAGACAAGTCAAGCTTGTTCCTGCCCCAGGGCCTTTGCACTTCCTCTTCCTTAAACCTGAAAGAATGTTTCCCCAGATTCTGTTTGATGGGCTCCTTCTCCTCTGCCAGGTCTTGGCACAAATGTCGCCTCCTTGGAGAGGCCTGCCCTGACTGCCCTATCTGAGGTGCTGCCCCCGCCCCAGGCACTCTCTGTGTTTTATAACCTGCTTTATTTCCTCACAGTCCCTACTACACCTGCAATTACCTTATTTATTGCCCAGTTCTCCCCTGGGGAGGGTCAGCTCCACGAGGGCAGAGGCTGGCTTTGTGTTGCTCACAGCTCTGTCCCCAGCACCTAGGACCATGCCTGGCACAGAACAGTGCCAAATAATATTCAGATAAATAAAGGAATGGAGGTTTTGGTGAGGTTCTCTGTGTGCTACAGAGTGAGAGAAGGCTGAGAACAGAGAGCAAGCTCCACACAGGGCTTCCCACCCCAGGGGCCTCTGAAAGGACATCTGTGCAGACAGATGAGATGAAGCCCACATTATCGGGAAGCTGACCTGGGAGCCGTGAGTTTCACGGGACCGGCGGACAGGCCTCGACTTCCACCTCCACCTCTTTATCTGCTAGAGCCCACATCTTGCAATAGAAAGGGTGGCTGCAGTGACATGTGTTGGGTGGCTGCTTTGTGCCCATGTTATATGATACTTAATTCATGGACTTGAAAGTTACTTGCTGGGTGTCCCTAGGCAAGTAACTCAACCCTTCTATGCCTCGGTTTCCCCATCTATAAAATGGACATGAAGGATTAAATGAGTTAAGGCAGAATGCTGAGTCCAGAGCCTGGCACATGGTGTGTACTGACTGGAACACATCATTCACAGTGAAAACCATTATTAGATTATTATCAGCACCACTGCAGCTGGGTCCCGTGTCAGGCACTCCGCAGCATCTCCCTCTATCTCCCCAATAACCCTCTCACACAGGTACTACTATTATCCCCATTTAAAAACTGAGAACAGGGCTTCCCTGGTGGCACAGTGGTTAAGAATCTGCCTGCCAATGCAGGGGACACGGGTTCGAGCCCTGGCCTGGGAAGATCCCACATGCCATGGAGCAACTAAGCCCGTGCGCCACAACTACTGAGCCTGCGCTCTAGAGCCCGCGAGCCACAACTACTGAGCCCGCGTGCCACAACTACTGAGCCCGCACGCCTAGAGCCCGTGCTCCACAACGAGAGAAGCCACCACCACGAGAAGCCCTCGCACAGCAATGAAGAGTAGTCCCCGCTCACCGCAACTAGAGAAAGTCCAGGCGCAGCAACAAAGACCCAACGCAGCCAAAAATAAAAGCAAACAAAGAAATTAATTAAAAAAACAAAACAAAACTGAGAACTGAGGCCTAATCACTGTCCTAAGGTCACCTGGAGAGAAAACAGCAGGGACAGTGTTTGACCTCTGTTCTCCCCGACAGCTTGGTGAGGGCCTCTCACCACTGAACTCGTTTCCCAGCTTCTCACATTCAGGGGCCATAGCCCCAATTTCTGCCGGCCCTGCACAACCCTTCTGCTATCATTTGGTTCACATGCTCCTTTAAATAGCCTCATTTAAAAATAAAGACATAAACACATAGTTTTGAAAAAGGCAAAACACATGGTTTTGAAAAAGGCGACTTTCTATCCAAGAATAAATGGAAAAGCAGCGTCCCGTTCCTGTAGAACTAATCACACAAAAAGTCAAACAGAGCAGAAACTGTGTTACTCTGTCCGTCTAACAGCTTCTAGTTCACATTTAAGGCTCTAAGCTGAGCTCTGGGCCGGCAGCTCTCAGACTTGTACTGTCTCTGTTTAAGGGAAATTAGCAGGTGTTGAAAGGCAACGAGGCACCTTAGCACCATCCAGAGACTTTCTGCTGGAGGTAATGGGAGGCTTGAGAGGGTTGAAAAGGAGACGCGCCCTAGACTCTAATGGGTCCCTGAATTATCCCAAATCATGGGGGGGGGGATCCTTGAATTACGTTGTTTATCAGTCCATGTCTCCCTACCTCGGGAAACACACTGGGATGCTTTGTGCTTTGCAACTGAAACCGTGAGCTTGACTGACACTCCAGCCAGCCATTCATAAAACAAACTTCCCAGTCGAAAAAGAGGCAGAAGACCTAAATAGACATTTCTCTAAAGAAGACATACAGATGGCCAAGAAGCACATGAAAAGCTGCTCCACATCGCTGATTATTAGAGAAATGCAAATCAAAACTACAACGAGGTATCACCTCACACTGGTCAGAATGGCCATCATCAAAATTCAACAAATAATAAATGCTGGAGAGGGTGTGGAGAAAACAGAATCCTCCTACACTGTTGGTGGGAATGTAAATTGGTGAACAGTACGGAGTTTCCTTAAAAAACCAAAAACAGAGCTACCATATGACCCAGCAATCCCACTCCTGGGCATATATCTGGAAAAGATGAAAACTCTAATTCCAAAAGATACATGCACCCCAATGTTCACTGCAGCACTGTTTACAATAGCCAAGCCATGGAAACAACCTAAATGTCCATCACAGGTGAACAGATAAAGAAGATGTGGGATATAAATACAATGGAGTACTACTCAGCTATAAAAAGGAATGAAACATTGCCATTTGCAGCAACATGGATGGACCTAGAGATTATCATACTAAGTGAAATAAGTCAGAAAGAGAAAGGCAAATATCATGTGATAGCACACGTGGAACCTAAAAAACTGATATAAAATGAACTCATTCACAAAACAGAAATAGACTCACAGACAGAAAACTTACGGTTACCCAAGGGAAAAGGGGAGGGGCGAGGGATAAATTAGGAGTATAGAATTAACAGATACACATCACTATATATAAAGTAGATAAACAACAAGGATTTACTGTATAGTACAAGGAACTATATTCAGTATCTTGTAATAACCTATAATGGAAAAGGATCCGAAGCTGTACACCTGAAACTAACACAATATTGTAAACCAACTATAGTTAAATAAAAAAAAATACGCATTCATGTTCCTTCAGACAGACATCGAGCGATAAAATAGCGAATTGCTGACGGATGCCCTACAAACAGCAACGCTCTTATACCAGGAATCGTACCAGCAAATGCTTATCGAGGGCCTGCAACGCTCCAGTCCCTGCTCTAAGCATTTTATGTATCGATATATCAACTTGTCTAATCCGCATATCCACCCATCGACATTATACCCATTTTATGGATGAGGAAGCTGAGCCACAGAGAATTAAAAGCACTTTCCCATGATCACATGGGCAAATAAGGGGCAGAGACTGGGTTCAAACCCACTCTGGCTTGAGTCAGCTGCTCAACCAGAACCTCCTGGAAGCAGATCTCCAGGTAAGTTCCTAAGAGTCTCCCAACCTCAGTTTCCTCATTTGGCTCTGAAACAGTAGGAGGCCAGGTGCCCTTGGAGGGCCTTTTTGGCTCTGGCCTGTGATGCGGAGGTACAGGGGGGCCGGGCCAGATCGTGGGTGGAGCTGGGGGATATGGTCGACTGGACTCTTCCTGGCACCCATGTTGGTCTTCTTAGCAATGCTCCCCTCCACTCCCAGGCAGCTGTAACCCTTCAGACAGGATGCTGCTCCTCTGCATGGAAGTCAAATCTCCATGACCAGAGACTGGAGGATAATAGGAGCTAATTATTTCATCAGCTCAAGTCATCAGTAGGTCGATTTTTGATGAATTCCTCCAGCTCCCACTTTCCCTGGACTTGTGCCAGCCCCTCTCTGTATGCTGGAGAAATCAATTAAAAATGACACAAGGGATTCTGCCTCCATTCTCCTCCTTCTTAGTAAAGATTCAAGGTGGCTGAACCGAGAGAGTATCTGGTGAATCTGTGCGGCGCTAGCTGAGTGATGCTCTGTCCATCCCGCGGACACCACCACTCATTCCCACCAGCTTGAGGAAAGGTCCATCCCGCTCCTCTCTTCGTCCTGTGTCTTTCTCACAGATCTTGGCAAAGCCCTCCCAGCCCAGGAAGACATCACTGGCAACGCCTAGTATCCTGAGCGTTCAGAAGCATCGCTCCTGCTTCTGGATTTATCTGACCTGCAGGGAGGAGTCGGTCTCAGGCTGACTGTGCATCACAGCTTTGGGGAAACGCCTGGGACCTCACCCAGGCCTGTCCAGAGAGATCCCGATGGCTGTTTTCCTCTGAGGAGCCCCAAATCCAACAAGAGTAGCTGAGAGGAGTTTGGGAGCGATCAGGCAGCCCAGGGAGAGGGAGAAGTGGTCAGAACAAGGCATTGATCAGACGGGAGAAGTTCCCTGGGAGGTGAGAAGAAAGGAAATTGTGGGGTGTGAAGGTGCCTTGTGCTGGGGCCGGAGCCCCTGCACCAGACCTGTGGACCTTTCTAGGTGGTCTAGAGAGCCAGACCACTTATGTCTTCCTTCATTTACTTTACAAATATGTATTTAGGGCCTACTGTGTCATAGGGTTAGGTTATAGGATAATCCTGCCTGGATTATAACAGCCTCCTAATTGATTTCCCTGCTTCTACCTTCACCTCCTTCTATCAAGCAGGCAGAAGGATCCTGTTAAAACAAAAGCAAGAGTCTGCCTTCCTCTACTGAAAAGTCCTGAAGGGCTCCCATCTAATGCCAAATAAAAACCTCCAAACTCTCCAAAGGACCAACAAGACCCTACGCAGTCTGCCCATCCCTTCCTGACCTCATCGCCTTCCACTTTCCCCCTTGCCCACTTGGCTCTGGCCACACGGTGTCTGTGCTGCTCCTTGCACATGCCAGGCCATGTCCCCACCCCAGGGCCTTTGCATGTGCTGCTCCCTCTGCCTGGAGCCTTCATCCGGATCTCTTCACGGCCCTGTCGTCACCTCCTTCAGGTCTTTGCTCAAATTTCGCCTTTGCACGTTAAAACGGAAATCTCTTTCCTCCCCAGTTGCACCTGCCACCTCTGACAGCGAGTTATTTTCCTTGTTTCGTTGTCGGTCTCCCCCACTAGAAAGTCAGTTCATAATCTGAGGGTACGGATTTTTGTCAGCTTTGTTCACATCTGTATCCCAACACCTAAAACAGTGCTTCGGACACAGCAGACATTGACAACACTACTGTCTTGGCAAAGGATTTTCTCCCTCCTGATAACAGTACCCATACTCCAGCCCTGCTTAGGGGCACTGACAACTCCTTTTCTTCTGGCTTACCTGCAGTGTGAGTGCAGGACAGAACATGTGACCCAAGTGTAGCCAATCGGCACACCTCATCTCTCTAGCTCCAGTGATTGGCCCAGAGACAGACATGTGACCCAAGCCTGGCCAATGAGAGAGAAGTAAGAAACAGTTGGGTGGGTACTGGGAAGGGGTAAGCCCAGCCCAGCTACCAACTGGCCCCCGAGAGAGGATGCTCCTGACGGTGGACTGAAGCAAGTTCCACCTTGTAGCCAGTTACAGGCTCAAACAAGTGCCCTTTGTTGCTGAAGCTAATCTGAACTGGGCTTGTCATTTGCAACAGGAAATGCCCAGACCAACAGTTAATACCCTACAAGAATAATGAAGAAATAACTAAAATTTGTATGATGTGCTTATCACGGACCCTGGGCACTTTTCTAAATTCTAAGCACTTTCCCTGTGTCAACTCAGGTCACCCTACAACAACATTATGAGTTAGGAGTCTCCATTTGCGGGTGAGGAAGCTGAGGCATGGGGAGGCTCGAGAATTTCCCCAAGGCTGCGCTGCTTGGGTGCTGAATATCGTCGCTTGGATGGACCACATCAATGGGCTCTGTGCTCTCTGGCTCCTGGCTGGATGTGGCTCAGGGAGACGCTGCCCAGGGAAGGCAGTATGGGAAGACAGAGAGGCCTGGGTACTTTCCAGGGGCCTTCTCTGCCCAGTTGCTAGGAACCGACCATATCCCTTTATTGCCCTACTGAAGGCCACAGCTCCTGTGGGCGGCCCTTGCCAGGTTCCAGCAAATGCTCCCCACTGTTCCCAGCCCGAGAGATCCGTACTATTCATTTTCTTACACTCTGCTCATACCTTTGTTGGAGGCGTCATCTGTTTCCTGCAGGGCGTCTATACTGATAAAACAAGCGGATAGCACGCCCGAGATGTGCACCCAGATATTCTGATCCCACGAGTCCTCTCCTGACTCCCATGCCTACTTGGAAACTGAGAAATGATACAAGAGGCTGAGGCTAAGTGTGTGGTACGAACAGGAAGCAAAAGGGAGGAACTGCTGGCCTGCGGGCATTCAGGGAGGGCTGCGTGGAGGAGTCCTTACAGAGAAAAGTTTGAGAAGCCTAAGAGGAACAAAGTTCTGAAAATTCCACAGGATCTGGGTGGGCTCCAAAGAAGGCGTGGAGGACAGAGTGCCTCAGGCAGGGGAAATAGCTTTAGCAAGTAGCAAGCAGAATGGAGGAAAGGAAATGTGTGGTCCCCAACCTCCCAAGCCCAGAAGCTGTCTAGACAGAGGATGACACACGCACATCTGTTAAAACTTACACTCCCCTGGTATCTCCTCTTCTTCCTGGCCAACAGGTTTTGCCAGCCTCTCTCCTCCTCTCCAGGGCTGTCAAAGAAAGGACAGGAGCTCCCGGAACCTACAGTCCACAGACTCTCCCTGTCTCCGTTACCTAAGTCCAAGGGCATCAGGTGGCCCTCTGTGCCTGTTCTTGGAATTTCAGCTGGAGGCAGAGGACCAAGCCAGCAGGACAGGGGACAAGAGAGGGGTCCTTAGAGGTTGGAGAGAGAGGTCAGGTTTCAAGACAAGGGCTCAGGATCTGGAAAGGAAATTAGGGCATAAAGAGAAGAACCTAAGAATCTAGTTGCCTGCCTAACTGTTCACGTGACAAGAAATTCTTGAAGGCTTGCTATGTGCCAGGCATCGTTCTGGGCACTGTAGATAAAACAGTGAAAAAAAAAAGTACCTGCCCTCACGGAGCTGACATTCTAAAGAGTCAACATATAAGAAGCTGGAGTTGAAAGACTCCTGCTAAAGGTGAGAAGGGTCAGAAAACAGGATTGGAAGTAATAGTAAACCACGAGTGAACTCTTAGAATGGGGTCATGGATTATAGTTAGAGCTCAAAGGAAGTTTAGAAACGATACATTTGAAGTCTTGGGAAGCTGAGTATCACAATGCTTTGCATGTCAAGTGCACGACCATATAATTCACACACGCAAATATATGAGCAGATGCTATGTACCAGGTACCGTATCATGATCAGTGGGGGAAAACAAAAGCAGACAAATCCCTGTTCTCACGGAGCTGACAGAGTGGAGAAAGGCGCACAGAGAGGCTGCTAAGTGCTGGGGGAAAGGCAGCAGGGATCAGGCTGGAGGAGGGGTGGAGATGGGAACTAGAAACAGAACGCCTGGGTTCGAGTCTCGGCTCCACTACTTACTAGCTTGTGGGCAAGTAATGTAACCTCTTTTGGCCTCAGTGTCTTTATCTGCGAAGTGGGGCCAATAATAGCACTTACAGAGTTGCGAGGATGAAGTGGCTTAATGTCTGTGAAGTCCTTAGAACAGAGCTGTATACAGTAAGTGCCTGATAAATGTTGGTTAGTGTTATTTGTTGAGTTTGGGCCACCCTCCTTTCTGTAACAGCACTCAGTTTTCCTTTAGGGATCCTCTTCTCCCAGTTATTCGTCCATAAAGTTCAAATTAGGCCCTGGCTTCAGAGCTCCAAGACTGGACCACGGCATGCAGACCTAGGCCAATCAGAGCCTTCCAATCCCCCTGCCTCAGTGACTGGCCAATCAGAGTAATCCAGGCACTTGGGTCCAACTAGAAAGAGGCGCCTCCTCTTTCCAGCTGGCTAACTCGGTCCATGTCAGTCCACCATGAGGATGAGGGAAGACTGACGTCATTTTGCCTCATACGGAGTTGGAATGAAGCCAACACACAGAAGAGAACAGAGCTTCGAGACGGAACATACTTGGGTTTTGCCAACATCCGAGACCTGTATCCAGCTAAGCCTGAAGGAGGAAGATTTACTTCTGGGTTCTTTGTTTCAGGCCCCTGTAAATTCTTCCATGTCCTTCAACTGCTTTTTTTTTTTTTTTTTGCGGTACGTGGGCCTCTCACTGTTGTGGCCTCTCCCGTTGCGGAGCACAGGCTCCGGACGCGCAGGCTCAGCGGCCATGGCTCACGGGCCCAGCCGCTCCGTGGCATGTGGGATCTTCCCGGACCGGGGCACGAACCCGCGTCCCCTGCATCGGCAGGCGGACTCTCAACCACTGCGCCACAAGGGAAGCCCTTCCTTCAACTGCTTTGAGATATTTTCTTTCAGGTCCCTTTCTCATACTTTGACTCTTTAAGGATATGAATCAAATTCTTTTTCTCTTAGGTCACTCGGAGTTGCTTTCTCTGTCACTTGCGACCGAATGAGCCCAACTGGCAGAGCAAGCTGGGGGCAAAGTTTGACCCAGGTGGCTTCCCAGACACCATCTGCCTCCGTCTACAGAGAGATCTGATGACAGGGCTGCTAACCCTTGGCCTGGGCCCAACTCTGCCTTATCACAGGCAAACCTTCCTCATCCTTATTTGCCAGCTGATAAGAGAAAGGCGGTGCAGAAAGGGGGAAGAAATGTGGGCGTGGGAGTCCTGACTTCTGTCCTGATTCGGCCTCAGTTTCCTCACCTGCCAAGAAAAACAGGCTGCTCCCTGGGCACGGCCTGGAACCCTGGGATGGGTGGAGCCTGACAGGTGGGGAGGGAGCCTTCCCTCACCTCCCTCACTGCGGCAGGCCTCCCTCTGTCATTCCTGGCCTCATCCAAGGTTTGTTCTCTTCAGAGCACTCATCACAACTTCTGATTCCTTGAGGCATTCTTCTGTTCGAGTTTGTATCTTGTAGGGGGTCATTTTCCCTGCTGGAAGCTCTGCACAGGTAGGAGCTGTCTCTTCCTCACTCCACAGCCCCAGTCCCTGGCAGAGCCTGGGTGCTAATTCTTTGAGTCAGTCAGCAAATATTTACTGAGCAGTTACTATGCACCAGGCCCTATTCTACGTGCTGCAGGTTCAGAAACCAATACTCTGTCACGGATCAGACACCAAAATAAATGACGGGCGCATGAGGTGATGAGTCCTGAGGTGACGAGCGGGAGGCTGGAAGTGCTGGTGGGGGGAGTTCGCATCTTTGAATAGGAGGGTGGCAAAGGCCTCTCTGAGAGACGACACTTGGGCAGAGCCCTCAGGGAGGTAAAGCAATGTGCCTTGTGGATATTCAGGGGAACACTATTCCGGGCAGAGGGACCAGTGCAAATGTCCTGAGGTAGGAATGTGGCTGGGGTGTTTGAGGGACATAAAGTGGGCAAGTGTGGCCGGAGTGGAGTTGAGTGGGAGTGGGACCTGGCATGTTCTAGCCCAGGAGTGCCGTGATTGGTTGTAGATTTTAACAGGATCCGTCTGGCTCTGTGTGGAGAACAGACTATAGGCAGTGAGGTGGACACACGGAGGCCAGTGAGATGACTGCCATAGACAGTGCCTGGACCAGGGTGGGGGCAGTGAAGGGGTGAGAAGGGAGATTCCGGATATTGTAGAATAAATGAATAACTTATTGAACAGAGGGAAGACAGGCACACGCCAAGTGTTCCAATGACTACTTCTCTGTAACAATTTACCCCCAAACTTAGCAGCAGAAATATATATATATATATTTTTTATGCTCAGGGACTTGGGTTCAGGAATTCCGACGGGACACAACAGGAATGGCTGGTCTCTGCTTTATCACGTCTGAGGCCACAGCTGAAAAGACGCACGAGCTGGGGACTTGAATCCCCAGTCTGGTGGCGGCTGCTGGCAGTCAGCTGGGGACTCGGGGGGCCCTTGCCATGCGGCCTGGGCTTCCTCACAGCATGGAGGCCTCAGGCTGGCGGCTGATTTCTTACGCAGCGGCTTAGGGGTCCAAAATTGAGCATCCCAGCAGCCAAGGGGATCCACTTCATCTTTTCTGACGGAACCTCATCTTTTCTGCTGTCCCCAGCATCAATCCCGCCATTCTACTGGTTACCAGTGATACACGTGCCTGGCCAGATTCATGGACGGGACACCAGGGATGCCCCACCTCCAGACGGAGGGGTGAGAAGATCGCACTGGAGATGAGCATGCGGGGTGTTATCTTGTGGCCCCTGGAAAACACAGGGGGCCCTGCCAAGTCACGGAGGCCTGGGCTCGGCCGTGGGTGAGAGCCTCTCCCCTGCACACGTCACCCCTTCTAGGAAGTGAAACTTGATCTGAGTCAGATTCTGCGTGTCTGTGTCTGCCAAACTTTGGAGTTTGCGCCCAGGCCCATTTCAAAGATCCCTGAGCCTCAGGAAGCCCTGGGGTGACCAGAAGCCTCCCCCATGCCCACTCCTCTTTCTCGAATGACCCAAAGGGGTTAAATCAATGGGGCCCGTGCTGAGGCGGTTCTGAAGGGAGCAGAAGAGGCAGAAAGCAAGCTCGCCCTGGATGTGAAAGCACAGTGACACCCTCTCCTCCTCGCTGCAGAGAATGGAGGTGCCCCAGTTACATCGGCATTGAAAACATTGATTTATTTTCACTTTTTAAAAAGTCCCGTCTTTTTAAGCAGAAAGGAAGCCACCTCATAAATGCAGAAACCCAAACAGAACTGGGTGACCTGATTTTGGGGAACTGGCCCTCACTTCCCCCAGACCTTTCCTCCTGCTGACGTGAGCAATGACCCTCCTCAGGGTTGGCCCTTTGGCCCCAGGAGCTCAGGGCCACCGTCTGCCGGGAAGCTGCCCGGTCCAGGAGGCTGCCGTCCCTGGTCTCGTTGGGTGGCCACTGGCTTGTCCTGGGGGGAGACTTCGACTGGGGGGTGCCGGGCAGGGTTTGGGAGGAACGTTAACATAGCCTGGCTGGGCAGCAGAGCTGCAAACAGCTCCAACCTTCTAGAACTCAGCCTGAGACATGAAGCTTCTCCCAGAAGCAACCGCTGCAGTTTGACAGGCAGCTCCCAGGAATTTTCTGGCGAGATGGGCAGCTTCCAGGGTCGGGGCTTCTGGTGTGAAGCCAACAGTCTGCTCTGCTCCCCAAAAGGGCGACATGACTGACCTTGACCCCGGCATCCCACATGTCAGGGTCTCGGAAATTCTGCTTGTCACCTGCACTCTTGTTTGTGCCAGATACAGCTTTCTGTCCGCTCCCTTTCTTATTTCAGTAAATTTAGTTACAAAGGCAGTTTTCTCCCTCCATGGGGAATAAGCACCACTTGCCCTAAACCAGGGTCTTTCAGCTTGGGCACTGCTGACATCTGGGGCTGCGTCATTCTCTGCAGTTGTGTGCACTGTACGGTGTTTAGCAGCACCCTTGGCCTCTACCCGTTAGATGCAGGTAGCAACCACCCACAACGATGACAATAAAAATGTCTCCAGGGACTTCCCTGATGGTCCAGTGGTAAAGAATCCACCTTCCAATTCAGGGGACACGGGTCCAACCCTGGTCGGGGAACTAAGATCCCACATGCTGCGGGACAACTAAGCCTGCGCGTCACAACTACTGAGCTCTCGCGCCTCAAGTAGAGAGAAGCCCACGTGCCGCAAACTACAGAGCCCACACACCACAACTAGAGAGAAGCCTGTGTGCCACAAGGAAGAGCCTGTGTGCTACAACGAAAGATCCCGCATGCCACAATGAAGATCGTGCATGCCGCAGCTAAGACCTGACACAGCCAAAAAAAACCGAAGTCTCCAAATATTGCCTAATGTCCCCTGCGGGGGGGGTGGGTACAAAATTGCCCCCAGGTGAGAACCCCTGCCATAAATGGATAGCAGCACAAAAAAACAAATGTAGTGACATTACGGTTAAATTCCTGCTTGCCAAGGGCACTGAACATTTTCTTGCAAGGGGAGCAGGCCTCTTTGAAGACCACAACAGAGGGGTTAATGGAATTCCCTCCTTGATGACTCAGAAGGCTCAAAAGAGAGCACGATGACGTTCAATGCCATTAATGGCCTGGGCATGGATTCCTAAGATGAGGACCACTGGGCCCTGCCCACTGGGAACCATGCCTCAATCCAGTCAGTGGGACTGGCTGGGCCGGAGGCCAGTGGACTGGCCCACCGCCTGGGCTCACAGGAATTCTAGATGCTGTTTGGTCACCTGTGGAGAGACACCTGTGTGCAGTGGCCTTTGTCTAAAGTGGGGACACAAACTCAAATGCCTGCAGGGCCCAGGCAAGAGAAGTGAGTGACATGGCCTGGATTTAGGGTCACAGGGAGGGGTGGGGACCGGACCACACCCGTGGGGATGCCATTTTCAGAGTAAAAACAGTCAATACATTTTGAACACTGAGCGGGCCAAACAAGGCTCCTCTGGAGCTTGGCTGGGGGCCCATTTGCAGCCCTTCGAAGGTACCTGATCTTTCCTGAGCACCTACTTTGTGCTAGGTGCTGTGTGGAATGCTGGGAAACAGCTGCGATCACCAGGCAGGCCAGGCCTCTGTCCTGAAGGAGCTGAGATTCTGGTGGGGAAGACACAGATTTAACAAATGAAGATGAATTTCAGATGATCTTAAGTGCTTTGAAGGGAGCTGTCAGGATGACAGGATAGAGTAAATCAGGGGAGACCTCTAGGAGGTGATGTCTGCGCCGACACCAGAAGGTGGGTGAGAAGCCAGTTGTGGGCGCAATGCTTTCTAAGCAAGGGGAAAAGCAAGTGCAAAGGCCCTGTGGTGGGAATGAGCTGGGTCGGTTTGAAGACCGTAATAAAGACCAGAATGGCAGCAGCAGGGAGCAGCTGTGGCAGCCTGGCCTACCTGAGGTTGGACGTCACTTGCCCCCTGCCCAGGCCTTCCAGGTAGGCCACACCTGCTGCCCTTCCCGGGTGCTTAGGGGAAACGGGAATCAGATACAGCTCTTCCCACCTCTGTTCTTTGTTGTTTTGTCTTGGCCGCGGACAAAAGCTTCCCTGGCAGCAAGCTACGAAGTTATTTCTGCAAAGGGCTTTTGGCCAAAGGCAATAAAGTCGGACCGTGACAGAGTCATTATTCACGCCTAATTGCAGGCTGGTTCTCCGCTTCAACGGCCCGGCCAGGGCTGGCGATGCCGGTCACTGCCCCTCCCACCTGTTAACCCCGCACGTTCTCAGCACTGTTTACCCCCACAGAACCCACATTTAGGTTTCCAGAGACTGCAGTCTCCTTCGAGAAGAACATAAAATGGATGAAAGGCTATTTTAGCTGCTCGGTATTAATAATCCAATTATTTCTTCCCTTTCACCCAATCTGCAGCCATGGGCACCGTGCTCACCCATCAGGCCCCTGCTATTAGGAGATGCGCGTCTCATTAGCTCACCTTGGAAATGGCCTGACGCTTGGCAATTATTTGATAAGACTGTACTCACAGGCAGGGGAGGGAGTCTGAAGCAACTTTTACCAAATAACCCACTAAATTTAGAGATGGGAGTCAGAGAGAATCTCGAATGACAGGTCTGTTTCCAACCCTGGACTGCTGTGCTGTCTAATTAGCAGCTGGAAATAGACCGTCACGTGGGAGGACAGCCTGGGTCACAGGTGTTCTCTGAGCTGGGATCAGTTTCTCTGGGGGACTCACTGGGTGTCACCAGGTGTTACTGTGTGTCCAGGTGCCCAGTGGCTGGAAGGGAGTGAGGGCCGGGCTGCCCGTGTTCATGGTGGGGCGGGGCCTGGGGGTGGCAGGAGCCCACCCACTGCGCAGGCCGGGCCCTTATTACTGTGCACGCTCTCCCTTCCGGGGCCAGCTCCAATCAGCCCCACTTTCGGGGTGCGGATGCTGAGTGTAGCCAGGATTCTGGGAGCTGGCTTTGGCCCATAAAATGAGGGGGGGCTCCCAAACCCTCAGCAGTGCCTGAACTGCGGGGCCCCTGCCCGGGAAGAGCTGCCACACAGATTGGGCATTCTACTTATACCAGACTTAAAAAAAATTCATCTATCCATCCATCCATCCTCCATTCATTCATTCAAAAATGTTAACTGCTCATCCTGGGGCAGAGCCACTTACTCAGGGGCTGTACAGAGGTTTTCTAACTATTTTTGTCTGTCCAGCATCTGGTCCCCTTCTCTTGACAACAGTACCCTAATTTCCTCTTGAGGATTCTCTCTCCCCTGCCAAGATGCCCCACCCTCTCCTGCCATGTGACCAAAGGGTGATCCTATGACAAAAGTTGGCCAATCAGACTCTCTCACTGGGCCCCTGACATTCAAATAGAATGTCAAGAGCAGGAAAAAAAAAAGCAGGGGTGCATTTATCTCATTGGAACCCCTCCTTCAGGAGGCTGCCAGTCACTCCTGCTCCTAGGCCCCTAGAACTTCTGAAGCTAAAGCCTTAAGAAGGCCTGGCAGCTTTTACATGTGCGCTCTTAGAAGTCAGGCTACCCCGAGACCGCCATACTGTGAGGAAGTACAAGCAGCCATGGGAAAAGGCCACGTGGAGGAGGATGCAGCCATTCAGCTGATGGCCCCAAAGGAGCTCCCGCCTCTTGATCAACACTAGCTACCAGCCGTCTGGGTGGAGCCATTTTGGACCTTCCAGCTGACATCATCTGAAGCAGGAGAACCACCTGGCAACTCACAAACTCATCCGAAGTAAATAATCATTGCTTTCAGCCACTGAGCTGGGGACACACAGCTAAAGAATCCGCAATGACACTGATTAGAGCCTGTTCCTCCAACGGGAAGGTCTCAGATGACCTATGATGAGTCAACATTTTTGGTTTCCTGGGGCCAAGCAGATGAACACTTAGAGGAGAACATCATTCATTCATTCATTCAATCACTGTTTTGAACAGCGGTAAGCTGGCACAAAGATGAACAAGCTTAAGGAGCTCCTATTCTGGTGGGGGGATCACACACTGCCTCAGTTTCCTCAGGTATGAAATGGAGACGATAACAGGTCCTGATTAAGAGGACTGTCATGACGATTAAATGCTTGGCAACAAGTACCCATTAGATACTAGATTTTGTTATTATTATAATAAATTGAAGTTCCAACGCATTGTCCCTAGAAGGGTGGCCATCTGGTATGAACAAAGTGTTACAGCAAAGGAAAAACTCAAATGCCCACATGGGCCAGGCAGGTAACGTAACCAAGTATAAGAAAAACTTGAAACCCACACGCCTCCTTCTTTCCATCTCTCACTTTACCACTTTTGATAGAGGCATTCGAACACAGAAATACTGATCCATGAGAGAGGAGCAGCAGGGCAAGTGCAATGATAAATGGCAAATGGACTTGGTTGTACCCTCAGACAATAGGGAATGGGGGTGAGGAGGACTGTGGCAAAGTGGAAAATATACCATCAGTGGGGACAGGAGCCCAGTGCCGCCACATAGAGCCCACGTCTATTTTTCAGAAGCTGGAAACTCTCATTTTAAAAATGTGAAGTCTCACAGTTGTTAAAAATCTGCCAACTTCAAAAAATGTTAAAAATAGTGTGTAAGTCAGGGGCTTCCCTGGTGGCGCAGTGGTTGAGAGTCTGCCTGCCGATGCAGGGGACGTGGGTTCGTGCCCCGGTCCGGGAAGATCCCACATGCCGCGGAGCAGCTGGGCCCGTGAGCCATGGCCGCTGAGCCTGCGCGTCCGGAGCCTGTGCTCCACAACAGGAGAGGCCACAACAGTGAGAGGCCCGCGTACCGAAAAAAAAAAAAAAAATAGTGTGTAAGTCAAACAAAACATTTCTGTGAGCGGAATATGGGCACTGGTCAGCCAGCCTGTGATGTCCTATTCCTAAAGGATGGCAGAGCAAGGAGACCTCTCACTTTGTTCATCTGTAAAACGGGGATTAGAATATCCCTGTGCTATAGACTGAATGTTTGCATCCTCCCCAAATCCCTATGTTGAAACCTAATCCTCAATATCATGGTATCTGAAGTTGTGACCTTTGGAAGGTGATTAGATCACGAGGGTGGAGCCCTCAGGAATGGGATTAGTGCCCTAATAAAAGACCCCAGAGAGTTCCCTTGCCCCTTCTGCCATATGAGGACACAGAGAGAAGATGGTGCCGTCTATGAACCAGGAAGCAGGCCCTCACCAGACACTGAAACTGTTGGCACCTTGACCTTGGACTTCACAGCCTCCAGAACTGTGAGAAATAAATTTTTGTTGTTCATAAGCCACCCAGTCTCTGGTTTTCTAGTACAGCAGCCAGAATGGACTAAGACACCCTGAGCAAGCACTTAGACCACCACCTGGCATGCAGAACTTTCTCAGTTGTGTGTGGGTCCCGGAAAGGAGGTGAGAGAGGTAGGTCTCCTGCACGGTGATAGCTTCCTCCAGGAGGGGACAACTTGGGGAAAGGGGGGGTAGTTGTCATTCCCAGGGCCCAGGGCAGAAATCTTCGATCTAAGAGCCCTCATTACAAGGTCATGTCACAGATCCCTCATTAGAATGTCATGCCACTGATCTCACGGATTAACTTATGTATCTCAGGTGGTCTGAGACTGGTCAGAAGCAGAACATTCCACCAGCCCTTCTGCAGGGCCTGATGTCCCTGCTGTGGTATGAGGGAGGTATCTGCCGCTGTGAAAAGGATGTTAGCACAAAGCCTGGCTCCTCCACTGGGCTGGGTACCGGGAGGGGACAGGGACTGGTGACTAGGTGAGAGCAACCCCCTCCACTCTCACCTGTGCTTTTGGCAGATGACAAACAGGTTTCGACTCCCTTGCCTTGAGCAAGGACCCCAAACACTAGATTCAGATCCACCAGCACATCTCCAAGCCTCCTGCCTTGATTCTTTCTTCCCCAAAATATTTCCTGAGCACTCAGAGTGCCAGGCCTTGTTCTAGGTGCCGGGATACAAACAAGGTCCCCACAACCATGGGGTGTACTTTTTAGCAAGAGGACAAAGAAGCAAGTAAGTAAATCCAGGTAATTCCAGAGAGTGAAAAGTGCTATAAACATAAACCGAGGAGGCGTTCTTGACATTCTGAGGAGGTGACATTTGAGCTGAGACCTGAAGCATCCAGAGGGGCCCGACCTGTGATGCTCTGGAGGAAGAGCGGTCCAGGCAGTGGGAACAGCAAGAGCAAAGGCCCTGAGGTCGGAACAAGCACTGATGCAGCCAAGGAACAGAGAGGAGGCCAGCGTGACTGGGTGTAGCATGCTGAGTGGAGTGAGACGGAGGTGGAGGCCAGGCGGTGCAGGGCAAGGTAGACTTTATTACGGGTGTAGCGGGCCCCTGGAGGGAGGGTTTTATTCGAGGAGCTGCTAGCTCCTACAAGCCCTTTTGGGATTTTGCAGAAATGCACCCTTTCTAGCACTTACTCTCCTGCTTCAGCAGCCCTCAGCCTCAGTTGTACATTGGAATCATCTGGGACCTGTAAAACAGCCTGATGTCTGCCCCTCCCCTCCACCCAGGGGTGCTGATTTAATTGGTCTGGGTATGGCCTGGGCACTGGAACTTAAGAGCTCCCCTGGAGATTCTATTGGGAACCCCGGCTCCACTCACAAGCATCTCCCTGTGCACACAGTGAGGAGCCCCATCCTGGGCTCCTAGGACACACTCAGGGCCCTGTCCTATAGGTCCTTCCCCTACAGGTCAGCTCCTTTCCTGAGATGGACTCACTGAGGCCTAAAAGAGGAGGTGGGCGGGGCAGGGTTAGGGGTGGACATGACGTAGCTCATCAGCTCAGGAAGCCACAGAGTCAATCTCTAAGCCCAGTTATGCCTTCAGCCTGCTCCTGTCCCTCTGAGCTGGACGTTCCTCATCAGCAGGAAGGAAACCAATGGTTTTCTTATGAACGGAGTGGCTGAAAAGACCATACAGGATGCTAGGCGTAAAAGCACTTCAAAAGTTAAAAAGAACTGACGCAGCCACTATAGAAAACAGTGTGGAGGTTCCTCAAAAAATTAAAAATAGAACTACCACATGAGGGACTTCCCTGGTGGCGCAGTGGTTAAGATTCCGCCTGCCAATGCAGGGGACACAGGTTTGAGCCCTGGTCTGGGAAGATCCCACGTGCCACGGAGCAACTAAGCCCATATGCCACACATACTGAGCCTGAACTCTAGAGCCCGCTAGCCGCAACTACTGAGCCCATGCGCTGTAGCTACTGAAGCCCACGCGCCTAGAGCCCGTGCTCTGCAACAAGAGAAGCCACCGCAATGAGAAGCCCGCGCACCGCAACGAAGAGTAGCCCCTGCTCGCCTCAACTAGAGAAAGCTGGTGCAGCAATGAAGACCCAACGCAGCCAAAAAAACAAAACAAAAAAACCAAAAAACTACCACATGATCCAGCAATTCCACTTCTGGGTATTTATCCCAAGGAAATCAAATCACTTGAAAAGCTATCTGCACTGACTCCCCTGCCATGTTCACTGAAGCATTACTTACAGTAGCCAAAATATGGAAACAATCTAAGTGTC
This sequence comes from Globicephala melas, assembly GCF_963455315.2. Lineage (NCBI taxonomy): Eukaryota > Metazoa > Chordata > Mammalia > Artiodactyla > Delphinidae > Globicephala > Globicephala melas. The sequence continues at coordinate 73,399,409 of NC_083328.1, forward strand.
CACTGAGGGATGAACGGGTAAAGATAATGTGGTATATGTCTATAATGGATTACTCAGCCATACAAAAGGAGGAACTCTTTCCATTTGCGACAACACAGATGGACCTTAAGGGCATTATGCTAAGTGAAATAAATCAGAGAAAGACTAATACTGCATGATGTAAATCTAAAAACAAAAAACAAACCCATAATTGAACTCATAGCTACAGAGAACACATTGGTGGTTGCCAAAGGTGGGGGGTGGGGGATGAGCGAAATGGGTGAAGGTGGTCAAAGATATAAACTTCCAGATATAAAATAAATAAGTCTTGGGGATGTAATGTACAGCATGGTGACTACAGTTAACAATACTGTACTATATATTTGAAAGCTGCTAAGAGAATAGATCTTAAAAGTCCTCATCACAAGGAAAAACTGCACCTATGCGTGGCAATGGATGTTTAACTACACTTACTGGGTAAACATTTTGCAATGTGTACATGTATCAAATCATTACATTGTAATCATTATGTTGTATATCTAAAATGTATACAATGTTACATGTCAATTATATCTCAATTTAAAAAAGCTAAAAAGTATCTACAAATATAAGCAATAATAACTATGACGGCAATAACATCTACGTTTTGAGGCAATTTCCATGTACCCACACACTGTTCCAGTGTTTCACAGTAACTCTAGGAGGAGTCTACTGGGATTGCCCCCATTGTACAGAAGAGGGCTCTCGGCTCAGAGTGGTCAAGTGACTTGCCCAGCTCCACCCAGCTTCTGAATGGCCAAGCTGGGATCTGAACCAGGAAGTCTGGTTCTGGAGTCTACGCCCTTAACCATGATGACACATGGATTCTCAGGGCGTTATGTTCAATCATCTGTACCATCTTCATCTCCTGTCCAGGTGGAAACCACCGATACCCAGATTAACCCGAGAACTCATCACCCCATTCACTGGAGAGCCTGGTCCACGCCAACCACATGCGTTTATTTCACTGGCTGGACTGGGACATTTTAGGAACATGTCAACAGGAAGGGTGAGGGGCAGAAAGAGGGGCTTGGGGACAAATCTGAGGCAGAAACTGTGGGTGCCTCCCCTTCCGGTCATTCCCTGGTCTACAGGACCCCAGTTTTTTCAGGGGGTGGATCTTCCCCCACCCTGGCAACAAACCAGCATTAGTCTAAGCCAGTGGTTCTCCAGGGGGTTAAATCATTCCCCAAAGAGGCGTTTCTCTGGAATTTGTGAGGTTTTGGTTGTCACATGACTGGGGGATGCTTCTGGTGTCTAGTGGGGTTGCAGGGATGGCGGATAATGCAATGCTCCACGCAGTGAAGAATCGCCCCATTTCCAGCATGACTTTTGGACATCCCACCAGACACTCATGTAGGTGAAAAAGCTTTTACATTGCCTGACCTTAGACATGAACTCCGCTTCACACATAAACGCCAAAGATGTATTTGTGTGGTTCTACCCTATGCTGAATTTTCCAGGAATGCAACCGCTAAGTAAACTGAGGGAAGACTGTAGTTTGTTTCCTTTGGAAAATTTGGTAAATTGTTCTGCTTTGGAAAATCGTATTACTTATGGCCATAGCACTTGTGGTCTTCAAGTTGCCAAACCCAAACATCTGTATCCCACTGCATCTGTAGCTGTCAGATTTATGTGATTCTATACTAGTGTGAGCATCTGACTGCTTCTTACACCTTCTAATGTAGTTGTGTCTAAGTGTTCATAGGCTGCAATATATATGCTTAATTAGAAATCACTTTCCTTTTTAGCTTTTCTTTAAATTACAGTGAGGGTACTTTATTGATTAAAATATATGTGTAGACAGGTTATATTATCTATGAATTTACTTCAGGTAAACTTGGCAAAATCTGTTTGTTATAAGAAGAAGGTGTTTGACCTGCTAATTTGGGGAACAACTAAGCTAAACCGAACATAAAAACCCTATTTCCCTTTGTCAGTGTTTGGCTTAGAGGCTAGTACAAAACCCAACCCCAGGGCAATGAAGCTAAACCTAAGTCTGCTGGGGTGGGGGTGTTCTTGGAAGGATTTTGCTCTCTAATTAAAAGAGAGATCGCAAGGAATCCTGCTCTTTATTCCCATTTTGTAGGGGGATGTGATGTCTGGAGCTGTGGCAGCCATCTTGAGATCATGAAGCAACAAAGACCATGAAGCTGAGGACAGAGGAACAGGCTAGGAACATCCTGGGTCCTTGAGGACATTATTTTTTAGCAACAAATTGGCCCTTGGGCTCCCCCACTTTGGATTCTCATTATGTGAGAATTAAGTGTTGCTACTGCACAAGCCACTCTCAGCCAGGAATTCTATTACTTGCAGTGAACACATCTTGATTCACACTCAAGTGATTAGGACTCCAAACCACTAAGACTCTAGTAGGCTCTCCTCCTCTCTGAAATATCAAGGTAAGTGGCCTGCAATCAGAAGTCTGTGGACAGTGCCCGTCTCTAGAACAGGCCAGAAATGCTGCTTTTGGATGATGTGATTTTCACCAGAGCATGAACATCTCCTGGACTTTTGTGGCTAAAAACACTCCCCTGTTCTGGCTGCTGAGGTGGGTCAAGTCACCCGCTGGGACCCTGGTCTCCAGCCAATAAGAAAGGCTGTTGGCAGCATTCTTCTCCTAACACATCTGGCTTCCACCTGGCCAAACACATCTCGGGTACTGTTCATGGTCTCCGGGGACAGCCCTATCCATCAACTCACACACACAAGCCCTGCTCATAACGACTCTGAGTTTGGGATAGAACTTATCCAAGTTTCAATCAAGGCCCAGGTGTATAAAGCAGTGGATACAGGCCTTTCGTAAGACGAAGCTACACGTCAGAGGCCAGGGCCACCGGGCAGCATGTGTTTTGGAATCATATTAAGAGACCGTGGAAAATTCAAAACAGTGGCAGATACTGGTTAGAGAGAATTCCACGAAGTCTGGGTCTGGGCTGGAGGAGAAGCTCTGAAGACCATGTGACCAGCTGTTCTACCAAGGAGGCACTGTGCTGCCTGTAAGGCCCAGGATCCCATTTGAACTTCAGCAGTTTCCCGAGGGCATCTGCTGCAGAGTGATGACTATTTAGCTCTGTCTGCTAATCACTGAGCAATGAGTAGATGGACAAGGTGGGGTGAAGGGGCTCAGCCTGGGCCTTTGGGAATTTCTCAGGAGGATCATAAAGAGGTGAGCATGTGGGATGTCTAAAAATATTCATCCAATTGATGCATGACAGGCACTGGAGTGGGGGACGAGGGAGGAAAGCCCATCAGGGAACAAAATACATTCTCCCTAGATGATTGTGTCCAGTCCCAGGGCTTAAAATAACATGGATGTACCGATGACTCTCAAATTTCACTTGCCAGTACCAACCAGCTCCAGACTTGTGTATCCAGCACCCAGTGAGCCTTCCGCCACCCAGGTCGAGTGTCATCTCAAACCCAACATTTCCACAACTACATTCTGGATTATCCTCGCTCCTCCAAACCTTCTCTCCTCGTCTTCCCTACTTAGGAATCACCATACTCCAAGCTGCCCAGTCATCTTTGACTCCTCGGCCTTAGAGATATATGGGGCTGAGTCAGTCTCTGTTGTGGGGTTGTCCTGCACATTGTAGGGTGTTTAACAGCATCCCTGGCCTCCACCCACTAGATACCAGTAGCATCTCCTCCCTAGTTGTGACAACCAAAAACACCTCCAGACATTGCTAAATGTCTCCTGGGGGGCAAAGTTGTCCTTGGTTGAAAACTACAGCTCTTCTCTCACTTTGAGTATCCAATCCACCAGAAAGTTCCACAGGCTTTGCCCCCCAAATATATCTCCAATTCACCCATTTCACTCCATCTCCATTCCTACCACCAAAATCCTGGCCCATATCAGCTCACCATCCTCATGTCTCTGCTTCCACCTGCAAAGCATCCCTCTCATGGTAGCCACTGACATCTTTTTAAAACACCAATCCTGTCATTCCCTGACTTAAAACTCTCCAGTGGTTTTCCATTTCATTTGAAATAAATTCTAAATTTCTCACCTTGGCCCCCATTTCTCACCACTGACCTCAACCCCCACCCCCACCCCACCCCGCCGCTTACTCACTACCCTTCACCCCACTGGACTTCTATTTGTGTTTTAAACAGGTGTCTTGAACAGGCCACTCCTCTCCACCTCCAGGCCTTTGCACTGGCTGCTCCTTCTACCTGGAATGCTCTTCCTCTACATCTTCCCCAGGTTGGCTCATCTCAAAATTTAGGTCAAAACTCAAAAGTCACATCCTCAGAGGGGCCTCCCTTGACCACCTGCCAAAAGTTGCCCTCCCCCACTCCCCATAATTTCCCATCACGTCACTATCTTATTTCCACCGTACAGCCTGGCACTTTCTGAAAGAGCCTCGGACTCGTTTGCTTGTGTATTATCTGCTTTCTCACCCTCTGGAATGTAATTCCATGAGAGTAGGGTTCTCTCTTGTTCATCCTAACGCCTAACACAGTGCCTGTCACACAATAGCTGCTCAATAAACACGTGTGCACTGACAAATAAGAGGAATGACCTCTTAATCTGTACTGCAGTTTCCAGAACACCTTTATATGCCTGATCTCATTTAGAGCATTTCCTCTGCCTTCTGGCTGCCCCTGCATCAGACAGGAGTACAAGATATGCACACTCGATGGGCCCTCTTTCCACCTCTTTGCTGATGTGGAACACACACACACGCACACACACACAGGGCACTCTGGTTCCCTTCCAGCAGCCAGGGCCCTCCCTGGGAGTTTGATTCAGCAGGGTCTGGAATTTGAGCTTTTTAACAAATACCTCCAGACGACTCTCATGGTGGAAGGTTGGGCAAACACTGCCCCACCAGAAGTCACAGAATCGTAGAAGTCCCTCGCTGACTGTCTCAAGGACCTGTAGGGACCCGGGCCACTCTCTGCTGGAACGGGCTAAATGCCTTGAGCCGTCATGAGCCTTACTTCAAACCGTTGGAGCCTAGAAGACACTAGGGTCTGTAGCCCATCCAGGAGGAAGAGTTTCAGAAGAAGAGACCTTCAGCCCCTTACCCCTTAAGGATAAAGGTGCAGAGTCTCTCGCGGGAAATGAGACAGGCTGGGACCTGGGACCCTTTGCTGCAGTGCCGCAGTTCTTGCACCTGCTCAAACGTCTCCTCGAGCAACAAAATACAAAGAAACTATAAGGGATTAAAAATAGCTGTGCGCATGCACAATTGGGGCAAATTCTGGACAACAAGATACAAAGAGACCAAAAAGCTCAACTGCCACTTTTAAAGAGCCCGGAGCAAAAACAGGGCACTGCGCATGCCCCCTGCACACAACACCACCTAAGGGGGGGGCAGCCCACCTAAGCCACCGCTCCAGTCCGACCCCTGGACATACCCCTACCATCACCCCATATAAGGAATCAGCTCACACACCCTGAGGGAGGGAGCGAGCCAGCAAGGGAACCTGTACTTGTTCTTACCCCCCACCCCCGCAGCAGCAGGGGCCCCAATAAAGCCTTACCTGAAAAAAAAAAAATTCAGGCCAGGTAGCACCTGTCAGACACTAAGGCAGAAAAGTCCAGCCTCCAGCACTTGTTAACCTCAGTGGAGGGGCAGGGGAGGCTGTCCACTAAGCAGCTGTTTCTGCGGTACCCCCTCGACCAAACTGGAAGCAGGTCCATCTGGCCATCATGTGTCACATTCATGTCCCCCCTCATCATAGGCACTGGCGGTCTGCCTCCCCAGCAGCCAGGCTCCCTTTCCCTGGTGTCCTCTGGGGCCTTGGGGTCTTAGTTGGTTTGCCCCCAGCTCCAGGGCGGGCCCTGGGAGCCTGGCCTAAGCCCATGGTCATTGACTCATTTCCATGGCCAGTGGCTGACCTGGAGTGAGCACGTGACATAAAACAGTCTAATCAGAGGGACGGTTGGGGCTTGGGTGGGCATTACCAGAAAAGAGGCTTGTTCTTTCCTGGTGGGCTCAAACCAGAGAGAATGAGAGGACAGCTCTTGAGCTCAACTCCTTAATCATGAGAACAGCCAATGTTTCCCCAGGGCTTGCCTGTGTCAGACACCATGTTAAAGCCCTTGACACTGATGATCTCATTTTAGCCTTTCCTACCAGCCAGGAGAGAGGTGCTGTGATTATCGACATTTGCTGGTTGAGAACATTGAGGCAATAGAAAGGTTAAGTAACGTGCCGTGGATCACATAACCGGGCAGGTAGCCACGCAGCCTTGCTCTCCTGACCACGGTGCTAGAGGCTGCCCGCCTCTCAGAGCTGGAGAGAGAAACCAGCCCCGTGGAAGAAAGAGCAGAGACGGAGAGGAACAGATTTTCAGGCCAAAATCTGAGCCCTGACTCAGCTGCGCCTGAAGCTGTTACCTTAGCATTTTTTGGTCATGAAAGCCAGTAAGTCCCTTTCTCTTCTTAAATTGATTTGTGATTTTTTCCCCCTACTTTCTGTTGCTTACAAGAGAAAAGGTCCCGGTTACTTCCCAGTCCTTCTAGGAAAGTACCCCTGATAATCCACTTGCGACTTGCACACAGCTGCTGCCCAGTAAACACCAGCAGATGCGGGTGAGGACGGCTCTCGCTTCCCACCCGTTAACCCGCTGGGTCTGTAACCCTGACACCCACCTGCAGCCAGCCTAACGCCACTTCCCCTCTCCTCTCCGAGTGAGGCCTGGTTCCCTAGCAACCACCCCAGTTAGGCAAACACGCCATTTATCAGGATGCCAATTAATTATAATGATCTTAATGATCTTCCAATTAGGCAGCGCCTTGCATCTGGATCAGGGGCACTGCAGATTCCCCGCCAGGGCCCATCACAAGGAAGTGCGTGGAAGGTAGGCCAGGGTGAGGCCTCCCTCACCTGGAGGTCAGCACTGAGAGGAGGCCCTACCTTCCACATCCACTGGTCACACAGGGCCCAGGCCTGAAACAAAGGGCCCTGGACCCCCTCCCCTCCCCCACCCCTCCAGGGACAGGCCGATGCGACTCCATCACCAACCACAAGAGGGCCACACCTCTTGGAGAATTTTCACCCTCTTGCCATTGTGCCTTCAGTGGGCACGAACCCTCCCCTCAGATCTCATGGCTTTTGGCTGTCAGTCCGCGTGATACATCCCTTTGCATCCTGACTCAGGGAGAGTGTGTGCGTAATTGCAGGGAGAAGGGAACATGGCCAGGCAATCACATATTTTCCTCAAGGCATCCCTCACCCCCAAAACCAAAATACAAACCCCAGCCTCCCCCAAACACTGGAGATTTTTGGAGAGAAGTGGGACTACTGAGGGGCTTCTGCCTTTCAAAGTTTGATCGTCTAATTGTGTTTCTTTTTTTTTCCCCACTGCATATCTGTTTCTTCTACACTTGGAATAAAGGCCAAGGAGGGAAGAGAGTACAGTGGGTCAGAGTGGACCCCGGAGGCCCAGGGTCTTGCCAATCCCAGCTGTACCACTGACCAGCTGTTGGAAAGTCACGATCCTCTCAGTGCCTTAGTTTCCTCCTCTTTAACACGATGACAATCACAGGACCTACCTCCCAGGTGTTTTGAGTGAATGAAATGAGTTATCATGCCTAAGGATTTAGAACAGTGCTTGGCCCATGAAACACTACATAAGTGTTAACTATCATATCAAGTCTAGACTAAACCCTTTCTTTTAAATACAAAATGGTCAGAAATGATGATATTCTCCTGCAGGACAAGGCTTTCAGTCTCTTTCTGAGGGAAGGAAGTCTAAAAACAGATTGGATGGAGTTGGGCCAGATTCCCTGGCTGGCTAACTCAGAAGACCAGAAGCTGCCCCCTTGAGGCAGGTCCAAACAGAAAAAGCGAACATATCCAGGGAAAGGAAGAGGGAAATATTATTCCCAAATCTAAAGGATCTTCAAGTGTGAGGGTGTGCGACCGCACACCAGCTAGGTCCTAGGGATGGCGGCTAAAGGGAGTTGCTGGGCAGGGGACACACACATGTACATACACCACACACAGTCTCACACACAGCCGCCTGGTCCTCCTCCAGGCGGAGGCTTTTTACAATTAACTCATCACTCAACCCTCAAGTTTGAAAACTTAACATGCTATTAAGGTTTCAGGCAAAGCCATAAATTCAAATAAAAAAACCGAAAAATATACACAAAGCCCAAAGCCCAAACCCACACTGACTCTCAGCCATGGCAGCCATGCCGACATCATGCATTTATGTGCATAAACTTGGCCCAAGGAAGATCCTTCGTGAGCAAACGTCCAACTGCCATCAGCAAAGCCTGCCACCATCTCCCCTCGAGCTGCTATGAGGACACTAAGTTACACACCCGGACAGGCTGTTGTGATGAGTTCTCTCCTCCACACATGGGACAAGCACAGCTGGGAGAACCTCTCTCACCAGGTGAGTGGTCTTCAGTCTGTCCTCCCCACCCCCTTTCTACATGGAATGAATGCCTTTAATTTAATTAAAACCCTCCAGTGGCTCCACAATGGGTAGTGGAGATGCAGCAATAGCAAATCTCCTTCACTATTATCTACAAGATGAGAGTAACTGTTCCTGCTCCGGGGAGAGACACTGGGTGTCCTCCAGGGAAAGCCCATCCTCCCTGCTTCTCTGGCCCCTAGAGAACCTGCCCAAGAGCAGCCTCCCTTCTCTGCCCCAAAGGAAGGTAGAGCGGCGCTGTGGGAAAGAGGCAGGGGACAGATGGAGGGGCACGCGGGAGGGTGTCCCGACATGCACAGATGTGCAAATACCCAGATTCAAATGTAAGCTAAATGTAATGACTTGGTTAATTAAATATTGACTTTTAACTCAAAAAGTGATTAAAACAAGCTGCAGGAAAGGCTGTCCAGAGAGCAGAGGGGGCAGGGAATTGATTCAGAACTTTCAGGAAGGGCGAAGAGGAGAAGGAAAAAGGGGACTGTCAAAATGAATGTCTGGGCTTGTCCTACTGTGTGCAGGGGCCATGGTCTTCAGTCTCTACACGGGGAATTGCGGACAGAGGTCACTGGGCAAAACTAGGATTTGTGGGTGTCACCTTACTGTTTCACACCCTTAGACCGCATCTCTTTTCCTAGCTGCCCTCAAAGTGAACTGAAAGCTTGTGGTTCTCAGGAACTCGAGCCTGTTCATCGCTTTTCTCTGGGTCATAACGCGGTGCCGGGCACCAGGAGGTGCTCCATAAAGGCTTGCAGAACGAATGAATGAACTACTATAAAGAATATTAAAAGAAAAGAAAAAGTACAGTTCTAGAAATCGCTGCGGCTCCACTGTCACACTCCGAAATCCTCGGGCGGCTGGACGGGAGCATCTCTCTACAAGGAGATGAGAACTGGTTCCGACCCAGCCTAGGAGGAGATTTGTCTTTATAATCCCATTTGCTTTCAGTAAGTGCGAGCTCCCTATCACTCTGAAGATCCGGTCCACTGCTTTCCCGTGTCCTGCCCGGACAAGCCCCACGTGGTCTGGCTTCTAGCCGGTCCGTTGGGTCTAAACTCAAAGGGGTCAAAGAGGCCAGCCCCCTGCGGCCGGCGAGCCCAGGAGCGCTGCCTCCAAGGTCTCCAAGGCTCCGCGAGGCGCGTCGGCGGGTCAGGGGCGCGGTGGAAAGTCCTCGCCCGCTCGCCCAACCCGCCAGAGGGGTCAAACGGGTCATCCTCCCGCGGCCCGCCGGCGCCGGAGCCACCCTGCAGCCCGCGCTCTGCGCTGGGGCCGGAGCCTAGCGGTGGGGACTGGCCCCAAGCTCACCTGGGAAGCAGTCGCGGCCGCGCGCGCCCCGGGGCCGACTCCGGCCGCGGGGAGCCCCCGCCCCGCCCACCTGGCCCCCGCGCCCCACTCACCAGCGCGCACGGCCCCGGCGGCCTCAGCGGGCGCTGGGCGACGCCGCCTCTACCGCAGCCCGGCCGGGCCGCGGGGCGCAGGGGAGTCCGCGCCGCTGCTGCTGCTGTTGCTGTTGCTGCCGCCGCCGCCGCCGCTGCTGCATCCCCAGCGAGTGCTGCTGCCGCTCCTCCTCCCCTCCCTCCGCCTCCTCCCGCCTCTCCGCCCTCTGGCTCCGCCGCCGCCGCCGCCGCCCCCCGGCCCCCGCCCCGGCGCGCCGCCCTCGCCAAAGTCCGGGTCCGCGCCTTGCCCGGGCGGCTCTCGCATCGCCGCAGCCTGGCCGCCGCGCCGCCCGAGCCTGCCCCTTGGCACCGTGCGGCCCGGCCCCCCGACTGCCTGCCTGCCGCCCAGCTCCGCGCGGGGGAGGCGAGCGCGCGCCGCGGAGGGGAGCGGCGGGCCGGCAGCCGCGGGGGACCCCGCCGCGGCGCCCTCCCGGTGCCCCAGCGCGCGCGAGCTCTTTACCTCTGGCTGGAAGGACGGGCGGCCCGGCTGGCCCGGCCCTGCTGTCCCCGGCGTCCGGCCCCGGCCCCGAAGTCTGGCCCCGGACGGCTCAACGGCGGAGAGCGGGGGTCCGGACAGCCCTCTGCCTCCTGATGCCTCGGGACCCCGCTGGCCGCGCTCCCGGCGCCGAGCGCGCACCCTCGCCGGGCCACAGACGCACACTCACCCGACACACACTCGCTCCAGCTCTCCCTCGGCGGAGAGTTGAAACAGCTGTGGGATTCGCCCAGGAGCTGGAAATGAGGGAGGGACGCGGGCCGGAGCCGTGCGTGTGAGGGTGTGTGTGTGTTGACACACACACACATGAGGGGGGCATCTCTAATAACTCAAATATTGCAATAAAGTCAGGAGGGCCATCGATCAGGTCCACTTGGCTGGAAGCGAAGAGAAAGAATCCTTGCCTCTTTTCCGCTTTCTTTTTCTCCTCCCTCTGAGCTGGAAGGAGCCAAGTGTTCCTCGGGACGTACGACGGTCCCGGCCGGGCGCTCTCCTCGTAATGACACGTTAATAAATGTTTTATCTGCTTTCACAAGGGCTCGCCCCGGCCTGCAAACACCCGACCGCCTTCGCTGAAAGCCCGGCGCTCGCCTCTAATCACACACGTTAGCTTTTGGAGACGCCGGCTCGAGCTGTGGCCCGCGGCTGGGTCGAAGGGTGAACTGCCCACGCGCCCAGGAATCTCCCTGAGACATTAACTTGAGCTCACGTGAAAATAGCTGCCGTTGCCCAGAAATGGTTCGGGAATAGGAAAGAAAGGAGGAGAAAGTGGCTTCCTCCGAAAGGGGAGGAATTCGACTCAAGGTGGTGCTGTCTACCGCGCTTTCCACTGTCCCCAGCGTCGCAGAAGAGGCCAGAGGGGGACCTGGCTGATAGGGATGGGCAATGAGCCGGCAGAGAACCAACTAGTAGCTGCAGAAAGCACAGCTGAGCTGCTAAGGGAAAAAAGACTCAGCTGTAGATAGGTATACTGGCAGGCAGTAGTAACTGAGGTAAACCTGGTAACACTCTTACGAGGTATTATTATACCAATATTACACAACTGTAAGTAGTGGACCCAGGATTTGAACCCAACACATTTGGCTTCAGAGTTTTTTTAAAATCCCAGGCCATTGTTACTTTCCAACACAGCGTCTCTTTTCTCTGCCGCAGTCTTCTTTCATGCTAGCTGGGGTTGTCATATTTAGTAAATAAAAATACAGAAGGTCCATGAGGATATACTTATACTAAAAAATTCTTCATTGTTCATCAGAAATTCAAATTGAGTGTCCTGACTCCTTTATGGCGGGGGCTCTAGGCTCTCCCCGCCATAATCTCCCTTAGCTACCCCAGATCAATTTACAGTCTAAGTAAATCAGAAAAACCTGGAACTTGCTTTTCCAAATCAGATTCTGGTGCCCACCTTTTGGGACCACTGAGGTTGCTGTTCCTCTGCCCTCTTTTTGCCTTGAATCAAAATGTGAGGCTTACCTCTTCACCATCAGCAATGAAAAATAGTGGGGACCCCTACCCTTTTGGCCTCATCTTTGCAGAAGGGACACATTTGCTGCAGAGCCTCTATTACCGTGCTATCCGGGAGAAGTATAAAGCTGGCTAAGTATGTAATTTTTTTCCGTTTTTTTTTTTTTGTTTTGGTCGCACCCTGCGGCATGTGGGATCTTAGTTCCCCAACCAGGGATGGAACCCACGCCTCCTGCATTGGAAGGCAGAGTCTTAACCACTGGACCACCGGGGATGTCCTAGCTATGTATGTAATTTAACATTTTCTGGTAGCTGCCTTGGAAAAAGAAAAAGAAACAGGTGAAATTAACTTTAATAATAGTTTATTTAACCTAGTATATCCCAAATATTATCACTTCAACATATAATCAGTGTACACATTATTAATGAGATATCTGACATTCTTTTTTCTTACTAAGTCTTTGGAATCCAGTATGGATTTTACGCTTACAGCAGCTCTCAATTCAGACCAACCACATGGGGCTAGGGGACCCCATATTGGACAGTGCAGCTCTAGTAGGTTCTGTGGTCCACGGCTGAGTGTTTTTACCAGGTTACCTCCTGTAATCCTCTTCATCTTGCAAGAAAACTGATGCTCAGAAAGGTAAAAGGGTATTAATCACGGTCACAAAGTTGACAAACGGGATTTTGACCCACTTGAGGCTCTGCCTGGCTTTGGGACATGTTTTCCCTGGGGCAACAGTTTTCTAACTGGGACCTCAGAGCCCCATGGGGGTGTCTCAGCGGCCTGGGGTGGAGGAAGGAGGTGAGATCTGCCTTTTGCCTACTTGTTATGTTGGGTTCTGGAGAATATTGCAGAGGTAGAGGGGAATTCCACTGCAAACAAGTTCAGAAACACACTGCCTTCCTTCAGGCCTCACATTCATGAGGGCTGGTCCAGGATCCCTGGTTGGGGAACTAAGATCCCACATGCTGCAGGATGCGGCCAAAACAAAAAAAAAAAGAAAGAAAGAAAAAGAAATAAAAAGAAAACAAGTTACATACATAGCCAGCTTTATACTTCTCCCGGATAGCACGGTAATAGAGGCTCTGCAGCAAATGTGTCCCTTCTGCAAAGATGAGGCCAAAAGGGTGGGGGGGTCCCACCACTTTTTGTTGGTGATGGTGAAGAGGTAAAGCCTCACATCTTGATGAATGGCTCTCCCTTCCCTAAATGGGCTGCGCCTGCAGTTTTCTTCTCCATCCTGTCTCCTCATCAGGGAACCCCAGTAGCGGAGGGGCAGCTCACCTTTGTGGGGCTATAGGTGGGGCTGAGATGGTGTCATTTGATTATCTGTTTTGGATATTTATTCTTTCCGCTGTTGCTGTTCATAGACCAAATGTTGTGATGTCTGTGACTTGCCCCTTGTCCTTTATTAGGAAGGAGATGGGTCTTGTTGTGTGAGTGCCTCTTCGTGTGTGTGTACACGTGCCCGTGTACGTGTGCAACCACGTACGTGTGTCCATTGTAGGCAGCTGCTCTAGATCCGGCTTCAGGTCAGGACTTAACTCGCCAGCTCAGACGCCCAGAGGTCTGCAAAGTGCCCTCTGGCCACGTTGTCCTATAATTCTCAGCAAACCCATGGTCCTTTCGGTCCGAGGCCTCGGCCTAAGTTTTCCAGGTTCCCTCCAGGCAGGTGGGGACTCCTGGCCCCATTTGGGAGCTCAGGGTCTGCCTGGGAGACACAAGGGGTCTCAGGGGCTCAGATGCCCCCCAGCCTGGGAAGTCACTCAGCCACGACTGGGTGGGGTCCTGGGTGCGGCCTCAGTATAAGCCTCAGGCCCTTCCACCTCCTGATTCTGCAGCCCCTGCTGGTCTCCACCCACACCGTCGGGGACGGCCTGTCTCAGCTCCGTGTCCCTCCTCACTCTGGTGGCACCTCTCGCTGTGATGACCCTGGTCCTGGTTGGGTAATCGGGCTTTTCAGGCTTCTCACACCACTCCCCACCTCCTTGTTGCTTTAACCTCAGGGTACCTTTCCCTTGACACCCACAAGTCCCCTTTCCTCCTCCCGTGTGTTCCCTTTGTGCAGAACCCCCGTCTGGTTCTATCGACCTGGCTCAGCCAGAATGCTCTTCTATTTCAGGGACTCCTATGCAACAATTAAAAAAAAAAAAATCATCCTGCTGTGTGTTTATCTCCATCAAGAGGCTGAAACTCAATCTGATTGTCCAAGTGCTTCTGGCTGCATTTGGGTTGGAGTAGATGGGATTTTATGAGACTGTAAAAATCGAGCTTTTAACTAGCTCGAACAAATTTGCGTGTCAAGGAGAGACGCTGAGAGTAGAAACAGGACTGCAGAGGGGAGGTTTGGAAATGCGAGTGAGCCTCCGAAGTGGGGCACAGGTGGCTTCAATAACCCACACGAGTTTGGCTGTAACTTGCTTCTACAAACCCAAAGAGGCGGCAGTCACCCCCGGGGGGTTGGGATCCAACTTCTCAGCTCCTCAGTGGGGACAGTTTTGCATGGGTTTTCAAATACGAATCCCAGCATCCTCCATAACATGGAGAATTTGCGGTTAATTCTGCTGAGTTTTCACTTAGACCCAAGCTGTCTTGTCTGTAGAACTGCAATTGCGTTAGAGAAACACTGTTTACATTTCTTGAGATATTGTGATAATGAAAAACAGCACCATCAACCTCCATTAAGTCAAAAGAACATTAATTGTATATTTCATGCTGGGCTGGCAGCTCACACAGACGTGCTTTACTTCAGCAAAACAGGGCTCATCTTTGCAATGAGGTACCCATTTCCCTCCTTAATTACACGTAATTGTATAGTCTAATTTATTCTAACGCCCGACGCCTAAAAGTGCACATTCATGAATCAAGGGTTAGATTGGGAGGTAGGAGAATTATAAACGGGTATAATTGCAGTCTCGGGGGGGGGGCTGCTTATGAGTGATCTCAAAGAGCAATGATGTTTATTCTGAATTCTTGCTAATGAAAGACAGGCTGCCTCCAGTTAAGAACACAGGTAACAGTGATGATTTGTCTGGTTGGTTAACAATACACCAATAGTTCTCTTTTGGATAAATGATCAAGAAAGATTAAATAGGTGAATTTCATGTAATTTGTGATGGGATGAAACAGACACACAAACTGCGTTAGTCCTCCTGTAATTGTGTATTAAAATGAGTACTGCAGCCCCAGGCAGCACAGCTGCAGATCTCCGTGGACAAGGCAGAGCTTGTGCGTCTCTGGTGGACCATGGTTTTCTAAAGGGGAAAAGCTGGGTCCATTTGACCATAAGTGCAATTCAATTTAGTCTCTCTCTGTGACAGCACCCCTCCTTTTTACAATTGCTTTCTAGAAAAATCACTTTTGAACTTTGGTTGTAATTAGTCAATTTATCAATTATGATTAATGCTGGTGGCTGATTTAGGAAAAGTGAAATAATGACTTAGCCCTGCCCCAGGGCTGAAGTTCTTACTAACCTGGTCTCTGCCCCCACTGGCTGGTGACTCCTTAGCTGATCACCTCGGGGCTCAGTTTCCTCATTTTAAGAATGAGAATAATATTGAGGACATTGCAGGTTTTCATGTGGTCTAAGTGAGATTCATGAAGGTAAATGTGCACACGATGCCTGGCTGGGAGTGTTCGGTGAATCGGAATCGGAAATGTGGGACACGGGTTCAAGCCCTGGCCCGGGAAGATCCCACATGCTGCAGAGCAACTAAGCACGTGTGCCACAGCTACTGAGCCCGCGTGCCACAACTACTGAAGCCCGTGCACCTAGAGTCCATGCTCTGCAGCAAGAGAAGCCACCGCAATGAGAAGCCCGTGCACCGCAATGAAGAGTAGCCCCCACTCACCACAACTAGAGAAAGCCCACGCGCAGCAACAAAGACCCAACGTAGACAAAAGTCAATAAATAAATAAACTTATTAAAAAAAAAAATCAGAAATGTGCTACCATGGGCCTCTAGAGAGACTCCTCCATCGTCTGCAAATCCAAGACAGCTGCTGTGATGCCAAAGCAAACCAGCTCATGCCACTCCCAGGCTTAAAATCCCTTCTGCTTAGATGAAAGTCCAAATTCCTGAGCAGGACCACAAGATCTACATGGTCCCAACTCTGGCCACCTACCACCATCTTTCTCTGCTCACTTACTTCTCTCTTTACTATGAAAATTTCAAATGAGAAATTGAAAGAATAGTACAGTGGATATGCTATACCCGCCACCTGGAATCAACAGGTGTTAATAGTTTGCCATGTACCCTGATATGTTGCTGAATGATTTGAAAGGAAGTTGAGGACATCGTGGCAAATCACCGCTCAGGACTTAGGCATCTCCTAAGAATAAACTATTCTTTCAGATGACCTCCCCATCACTATCACACCTAAGGAAATGGACAGTAATTCCATAATCATTCCCCGGCTTGCTCACATTAATGGAGCCCCAAGGGTTTCTTTCTCTTTGTTCCTTAAACCTTTGCCTACCTCAGGGCCTTTGCACTTGCTGTGCCTTCTGCCTGGAACACTCTTTCCCCAGATTTTTCTCTATCATCTCCTTGTCATCATTCAGATCTCAGCTTAAATGTCACCTCCCTGAGAGCTGTCTCCTGTCTCACCTAAAGGTGTCCCCTGATCTCCCTCACTCTCCATCTTCCCTCCCCATTTTATTGCCTTCCTATAGCATGCCACTGTCTGAAATTCTGTATTTATTTTATGTCCGTGACCATGGTCTATTTCCTGCTCCCCACATCCACCCTACACTAGCTGCGGGAGAGCGGGAGCTGTGTCTGGTTTGCTCACTGTCGTAGCTCCAGTGCCTAGAACAGCGTCTAGCGCACAGTCGCTATTCAGTAGATATTTGTTAAGTGAAGGAGTGAATATCCCTGTGTGTGATGTTTTCAAACAGAAGTCGTAAATGGAAGCATTGGGATACCAGTGTCTAGAGACAAATCCGTAGGGGTTCAATCACAGTGCCCCCACTCACCAGCTCTGTGTTACTCTGGGCCTCTGTCCCTTTTTTTTTTTTTTTTTTTGCGGTACGCGGGCCTCTCACTGTTGTGGCCTCTCCCGTTGCAGAGCACAGGCTCCGGATGCGCAGGCTCAGCGGCCATGGCTCACGGGCCCAGCCGCTCCGCGGCATGTGGGATCTTCCCAGACCAGGACACGAACCCGCGTCCCGTGCATCGGCTGGCGGACCCTCAACCACCGCGCCACCAGGGAAGCCCTCTGTCCCTTTTTAAACTCCTCTGCCACATGGGGATGATGACGATCATCTCTGCTTCCCAGGGTTGTTGTGAGTTATTAATGAGTTTATCTACAAAGTGCTTAGAACAGTGCCCAGCACGTAACAGCCAACCTTCCTTGTGCACTTATAAGAGGCCCATGATTTTAAGCTCCATTGGCCACGCACAGGCTCACATAGAACCGGTCTCCAAACAGAAAGCCCTGGGGAAAACTTCCTGGGAGGTCCGATGCACCATGGGCCACATGCTGCCCTGTGAGAGACCAGCCAGGTCAACATTTGGCCTGAAAAAAGGCCCTGATTGTTTATAGTGGGCATCTGGGCTGATGGTCCCAGCCCGTGGTTAAATATTTTGACTCTCACCCCTGAGACCAGCCCTCGGAGGCTCACACGGGATGGGGGCATGGGAACCTGGGGAGGAGGGGACAAAAGGAGACCCATCTCCCTGCTGGAGGAGAGTGAACCCAGTGGCCTAGGCTCTGACTCCGTGGGTCCCCCCCACCAGCTCCCCCAGGGTAGGTAGACTCTGTCATGAATTCTACCTTATCACTGGCCTGTACATTTTGAAAAAAGGATATTCAGTGCTGGATGTCGAATATGCAGGGGAACATAGGTAAATACATGTTTTTCAGCTAAAGTTGCAATAACAAATGAGTTAGGGAATCAGGAAAAGACATGGGTATTTTTTTTAAAAAAACAAACTTTACAGAGGTATAATTCACATACCATAAAATGCGTCCATTTTGAGGGTACCACTAAATGGTTTTTAAATCTCCAGGGTTGCGCAACCATCACCATAACCCAGTTCTAGAATTTTCTCATCACCTCTCATAATAAGATCCCTTATGGGCATGGGTCATCTTAAAGCCCTCCAGGTGATTCTAACCTGCAGCCAGGCTGAGAGCCCTGCTCAGGGGTGGGGTCTTGGGAACCAGAGGAGGGCGGCATAAGGTGGCCCAGAGAGTGCTGGGCACCTGGTTGACACTGAAATAATGAATGTACTTAATTTAAAAGAATGTAAATGAATAGGTATACGTATAACAGAATCACTTCGCTGTACACCTAAAACTAACACAACATTGTAACTCAACGAGACTCCAATATAAAATAAAAATTAAAAAAAATGAATGTAAATGAACACCCACAGGAGCAGTTTTGGTTGTGGGGAGGCTGGGGTGTAAGGGGAGAGGGATGGAGGCTGGGCCGCTGAGACGGTTTGGTGGAAGCCCAGACCTTGGTCTAGAAAGGTCCATCTGGGCTGCAGGTAGCGCTGGCAGTGGGGAGTGGAGTGGGGGCTCCTCCACATTTCCACCTGGAAGGAGAGGCCTGTGCCCCCTCCCCAGTCCACACATCGTACCTCCCCTGGAAGTCAGGAGCGGGGAATGGTGGCTGGGAACGGGGGTGGGTGTGGAGGAGCCTGCAGGACCCCCTGCTTGGCCCAGAGCCAGGCCCACCGGGGTCACTGTTGCAGGGGTGGGGGTGAAGCGCTATCCTCGGGGACACACGGGGCAAAAACAGAGGAGAGGAAAGGACCCAGGGGTCCTGCTCTTTCCATCTTGGTGCAGCTCCCTGGGCCTGGGAGGACTCTGCAGAGCAGCTGGACCAGCTCCATCCTGCTCAGTGTCTGGGACCCCCAAAGTGTCCCCTTACCTTCGTTCCATCAGGACCTTGCCTGCCGCTCTGCCCCGAGGGGTGCCTCTCTCTAGTCACAGCGCCGTCCCCTGCCCCGGCCAGGCAGAATCTCTGCCTCTTGGCGCTCAAGTTTATTGACACCCTGTGCTTGCTGCTGGTGACTCATCTGTTTGTGCTGATATCCAGTCGTCTGAGGCTCTGGCAAGCGCTAGTGCCCACCAGGGCTGGGCTGCCGACCAAGACTGCACGCAGAGGCCTCTGCGAAGAGCTGGTTTATCCTCCGTCTTCTTCACCTTGGAGGGAGGACTTCGGAGTATAACACCTGCCACTTAGAGAACACTGTCTGGGCTCGGCTGCAAACAACAGACCCACTTTGGCCAGTTAAAGCAAGAGAGGGATTTGTTGAAAGATATTAAGTGTTCCCAAATCCTCGTGTAGGTTGAGGGGAGTGTCAGAATGCAGTCTGCAAGCTAGGCAGCAGGAAGAGACTTCAACCACACCATGGGAGCTGCTTTGGTAACACACCAAGGCTGCCGTGTCTGTCCTGATGAAATTGGGCCCAGACATGGAAGTCCCAGCCACTGCTGAGGCCCCAGAAAAACTGATAGCCTTGCCACGGTATTTTCTAGAAGCTCAGATCCCTTGGGCACAGTGGCCACCCCCACAACGCTCCATTCTGAATTTTTGTCTCCCACGGGTGTGTCTGATTGGTAGAGTGTGGGCCACGTGACCGTATCCAAGCCACAAAGAGGTGCGGGAATTGGAGTTTCTGCCGTTGGCTTGGGAAGGCAGGACTCATTTGTGGGATGTTAGCAAAATGGAGAGAGGGAATTGGATGGCCAAAAAAGACAAACACCTGCTCCACCTGTAGCATGCCAGCAGGTGGGCTGAGCACTCAATGCCTCTCATTTAATCCTCCTCCTTATAGTTAGGGAACCAAGGATCAGAGAGGGGAAGTGACTTGTCCAAGGTCTCAGGGAGCTCAGACTCCAGAACCTTTACCAAACTTCCAAAGGCAGGATTAGATGGAAAATGACACAGAGTTCTCCAGACCCCAGCCATCTGGATGCCCTAATGCTGGCCTGGGGCCTCAGCTACAAATTAACCAATTTCGTGTGGCCAGTGCAGTCACAGGACAGGCTCTGCACCTTTGCTCACTGAGTCCTGATTGAAGCAGGAAACTACTTACATTTCGTCCATTTGTGAACAGCCAGATCATGTAAAATTCATCTGGGTACCCAAGGTCAGAAGACTTGGACTCTGATTCTGACTTCCTGTTGCGTGGCCTTGAGCCTCTATTTGCTCATCTGTTAAATGGGCACCAAAATCTCGCCCCACTTCACTCCCTCCATGACTATCATTCAAATGTTAAAATGTGAATGTGAGCTGGAATAAAGGGATAAACTCTACGCAGGACAGTTCTCTTCTTCCTTGATCTTGTTACACATCAGCAAACTGTGGATAAGGAATCTGTATGGTCTGAGTATAGCTGCATTCACTGGGGCTCATAAGGAATCATAAGCTGGGCAATAGGTGTTTTCTGTTTAGACAGTAAGTGAAGACCTGTATGCAGGAAACTATAAGACACTGATAAAAGAAATTAAAGATGATACAAACAAATGAAGAAATATGCCATGTTCTTGGATTGGAAGAATCAACATTGTGAAAATGACTCTACTACCCAAAGCAATCTACAGATTCAGTGCAATCCCTAACAAACTACCAATGGCATTTTTCACAGAACTAGAACAAAAAATTTCACAATTTGTATGGAAACACAAAAGACCCCGAAGAGCCAAAGCAAACTTGAGAAAGAAAAATGGAGCTGGAGGAATCAGACTCCCTGACCTCAGACTATGCTACAAAGCTACAGTAATCAAGACAGTATGGTATTGGCACAAAAACAGAATTATAGATCGATGGATCAGGATAGAAAGCCTAGAGATAAACCCATGCACATATGGTCACCTTATTTTTGATAAAGGAGGCAAGAATATACAATGGAGAAAAGACAGCCTCTTCAAGAAGTGGTGCTGGCAAAACTGGACAGCTACATGTAAAAGAATGAAATTAGAACACTTCCTAACATCATACACAAAAATAAACTCAAAATGGATTAAAGATCTAAATATAAGGCCAGACACTATAAAATTCTTAGAGGAAAACATAGGCAGAGCACTCTATGACATAAATCACAGCAAGATCCTTTTTGACCCACCTCCTAGAGAAATGGAAATAAAAGCAAAAATAAACAAATGAGACGTAATGAAACTTAAAAGCTTTTGCACAGCAAAGGAAACCATAAACAAGACCAAAAGACAACCCTCAGAATGGGAGAAAATATTTGCAAATGGAGAAACTGACAAAGGATTAATCTCCAAAATTTACAAGCAGCTCATGCAGCTCAATATCAAAAAAACAAACAACCCAATCCAAAAATGGGCAGAAGACCTAAATAGACATTTCTCCAAAGAAGATGTACAGATTGCCAACAGACACATGAAATGATGCTCAACATCATTAATCATTAGAGAAATGCAAATCAAAACTACAATGAGATATCATCTCACACCAGTCAGAATGGCCATCATCAAAAAATCTACAAACAATAAATGCTGGAGAGGGTGTGGAGAAAAGGAAACCCTCTTGCACTGTTTGTGGGAATGTAAATTGATACAGCCACTATGGAGAACAGTATAGAGGTTCCTTAAAAAACTAAAAATAAAACTACCATATGACTCAGCAATCCCACTACTGGGCATATACGCTGAGAAAACCATAATTCAAAAAGAGTCATGTACCACAATGTTCATTGCAGCTCTATTTACAATAGCCAGGACATGGAATCAACCTAAGTGTCCATTGACAGATGAATGGATAAAGAAGATGTGGCACATATATACAATGGAATGTTACTCAGCCATAAAAAGAAACGAAATTGAGTTATTTGTAGTGGTAGGTGGATAGACCTAGAGTCTGTCACACAGAGTGAAGTAAGTCAGAAAGAGAAAGACAAATACCGTATGCTAACACATATATATGGAATCTAAGAAAAAAGAAAAAGGTTCTGAAGAACTTAGGGGCAGCACAGGAATAAAGATGCTGATGTAGAGAATGGACTTGAGGACATGGGGAGGGGAAGGGTAAGCTGGGACGAAGTGAGAGAGTGGCATGGACATATATACACTACCAAATGGAAAATAGATAGCTAGTGGGAAGCAGCTGCATAGCACAGGGAGATCAGCTCGGTGCTTTGTGACCACCTAGAGGGGTGGGATAGGGAGGGTGGGAGGGAGGGAGACGCAAGAGGGAAGAGATATGGGAACTTATGTATATGTATAACTGATTCACTTTGTTATAAAGCAGAAACTAATACACCATTGTAAAGCAATTATACTCCAATAAGGATGTTAAAAAAAAATTGCCTCTTTAAAAGGGATTTTTGCTTTCATTTTCAGTACTTTGTGTAAGTTATCGTTTATCTGTCAAAATAGAGAGCACTTTTCTAAGGCATTCACATACTTGTTCTAATATTTGAAATGGACTAAAATGTATTCCCTAGCATTTAAAATTTTATGTCCTTCAGTTTACAAGCAAAACATACCAAAATAAAAGCCTCTATGTAAGTGAAATGTCTGCTCTTTTCAATAACAATGTATTTAACATTTCAGAAGTTTGATACCTATACATGTGTAATAATT